>NC_081193.1:73005013-73305013 GCF_902713425.1 Acipenser ruthenus | reverse complement strand
ATACTCACATCTTTATTGTCATCAATATATATAGTGGTGTTCAAAAGTGTTGACACCCTCCTATCATTTCAATGCAAATTACTCCAGTTTTACTGTGATAGTATTCACTTTGTGAAGCATCTGGATTTAAAATTAAAAGAGTAAAAAAAAAAAAAATACTTATTACTTCCTGTTTTCAGCCTTATTATACTTTTATTTTTAAATTAAGTTTTTTTTATAGATGGACAGTATAGTAAGCCAAAAAGTACACTACCCTGGTTCTGGAAATTTTATATTTTGTATATATATATATATATATATATATATATATATATATATATATATATATATATATGTGTGGATTATAAATTAAATCGTTTCCCAAACTATGAAAGATATTTGAAAAAACATTTTATAAACACTACCATTTCCTACCCTATTGTTATTGTGTATATCGTATGGACAGGACATGGTGCATACAGCTGAACTTCTACACTAAAATAATTAAGCCAGCAAACCAGGAGAAAATGAAAACTACAAAATATATACATGATCAAGCATTTATACTAGTCAACATAATACATTCATAACAAATAGCCAGATGTTAAACAAACAAACAAAAAAAATGCTAAATTTAATATGTTCGAAATAGAATGAGTCAAATTTCTAAAGATGGTTATTTCAGAGATGCAGTTGGAAATTGTTGAACTCAATTCATTCAAAATAACACAAGCTGGACTGTCACATGCCCCGGGGGGGTCAGCCTTTTACCTTCAAAATGCACGCTTGAAGTTTTTTTTTGTTTTGTTTTTCAAGTGCTGCTCTTTTGAACTGCAATTGCTTCATTGCTTTAAACTAGACTTTTCAATAAACATGGAAGTACTTGCGAAATTTAACTTCATTACAAATAGTTTTCTTAACAACATTTTTTTTAATGAAATAAAGAATATACAACATTCCTTAGTACAGTAAACTCCATTAATTTAGTACAATAAAGTATACTAATTAAAAAGACATCACTTACTATAGACAACTCTCTGTCAGTCTCTTACAATCTCCCTCTATTAGTATTAGAACCAGCTTGAGTTACTCAGTGTCCTTTGTGGTTGTTACAGAGGGATTATACTTTATTACCCTTCTCTCTAATTCTGTGAGATACTGCCGTCACTAACAGGTTTTGAACTACTTTTAGTGGATTATTATTATTATTTGTTTATTTAGCAGACGCCTTTATCTAAGGCGATTTACAGAGACTAGGGTGTGTGAACTATGCATCAGCTGCAGAGTCACTTACAATTACGTCTCATCCGAAAGACGGAGCACAAGGAGGTTAAGTGACTTGCTCAGGGTCACACAATAAGAGGTGGGATTTGAACCAGGGACCTCTTGGTTACAAGCCCTTTTGTTTAAGCACTGGACCACACAGCCTCCTAGTTAGTTACTATAGACTGGTTTGGTTAAAAGACTTAGCAGCCCTGCTTCTGGAGACCTTGTCTGGGGAACGGTCCTCAGTCAAGACAGTACAGTTCAAAATAAATGTACTGAGTAAATTCTCTTATAATAGAATACCTCCAACTGGGTCATTTTTTTTACTTTCCTTTGGAGCTTTTTGGTTTAAAAACAACTTTTTAGTAATGTTCAAAAAGTGTTTGGATTTATGACAATACATTATAAATTATGACAAAGGCATTAGGATTTATGTCCATTCAACTGACAACTGCAGTGCATGTGACAATTATTATTGACAAAACTTGTCAGTTGTGTGGGATACCAGCGACAGGGATATAGTTGAAGCGGTCACAAATACATACTGTATATCACTTTTTTTTCCATATATCTGAAAAACCTCTAATCCAATTGTGACAAAAGTGACATTTACAGGTAACATGATTTAGTATAAGATATTGAGAGTATTAGATTCTGGGGATATACAGTATGTCTGTCTGTCTGTCCGTACATGCATCTGTATCTCACACTTGCATTTTTAAATGTATGTGGAAAACAGATTATCCAGTTTTGATGAAACTTAGAAGAGAAATTTAGAATAGATTATTAGCAGTATCAGCATTGGAGACATATATAGGTGTCTATCTGTCTGTACATGTATACATTTGTCTAACTGTACATTGTACTTTTTTGGATGTATCTTGAGAACATAAAAAGTTATTCCACAATCAGTTTAATTAAAAAATGTTGCTTAGCTGATAAAAACTGAACAACATTTAAAATGTTAAATGACTAAAGCAAATAAATGATGTATGCCACAGGAATAATGTATTGTTATTAACTTGAATTTGTTTGTCAATTCATTTAGTTCTGGGCATTATGTGGAAATGCTTTGACACCAAAAAGAGGTATCTTTGGCAAAACAGGGGACCTCCAGACTATACTGTGTTTGGCCAGTGCTAAAGACGACATCACATATTCTGGTGCACTAAACGGGGACATCTATGTCTGGAAAGGCCTCAACTTGGTTCGCACAATTCAAGGAGCGCATGGAGTAAGTGAAAGACAATACTGTTTTTTCGAATGTTTTGTAACATTAGTATTCCTTGAAGCCTGTTTAGTGATGGTTTACTGCACTCAGAATCAGAATCATTGATATGTGCATGTGTGTGCTTTTTTTTTTTCTTTACTTATCCTGCACTAATTTGTCATTACAGCTTGTCTGAGTATATCCCAGTTTTTCTTACAGGTAGCAAATTATTGAACAAAAGAACAAATTATTGTATTTCCAGTTAAGCACCAAGATATTGTACAAACAAGGGGTGGGGTGGGGTGGGGTGGGGTGGGGAGGTCTGTTTAACCAGTGGGTGGGCTCTTAAATAAGGGTCCAGTTAAGCCATTAAGTGAAAATACTACCCCTTTGCTAGAAATGAAAAGAAGCATTTTAAGTATTAGTGTCCTATTTTCTTCCTCAGATTTGCAGAGCAAGTTATTCATAAAGGATGTAAGAGCACAGCTTTGCTTCATGTAAGATCGTCTGTCCTCCTGTTATTAGAAGTCTTTTGGGACAGCAGAAATCTGAGAGCAGATTTGGCACCACCATTAAACACCGATTTAGGACATTAGTTTAGGACTGTTGCAGTAAATTTCCAAACTATTGCACAGGAAACTGAATGCAGATCAATCCCTTTCAGACTGACGCATTTCAAGATTTATTTTCAGAAATGCCTAATATGCACTTGTTTTGTCATCAGACTTTAACAGCTGTCGTCTGAGTCATGGTTACTGAGAAGAGATGCAACACTGTAATCAAATTCATAGATTCATCTTTTTTCATTATTAATATTTCCTTTATTCTGCCAGACATGGGTATCATCTACATGTGTATGTTAACATAGATACCGTATGTGCAGGTAGTTGGGTGGGATTCTTATTCAGCAAAATACTTTATCCCTGTAAACAGGTTTAAAATAGCCATCTTCTTCTTCTGTAATAGTTCTTTGATCGATTTAATAACCACCAAAGCTAGTTGAACTTTGCTATCTATGTTATTGCCCTATTCTATGACTCTATTCAGGAGGAAACATACAAATAACCCTGTTATAGCAAACAATGTGAAAATCATGTGTTGACATTCAATGAGTCTTTATTTAAGAACACCTGTATATATTGCTCCAATGTTGCCAAAAAAACATTACATTAATGCATGTTGTTAAATGGAGCTGTACTTTTTGATTGAACCCCTTTGATATGGCACCATTGTATGTTCTAGGCTGGGATATTCAGCATGTATGCCTGTGAAGAAGGGTTTGCCACTGGTGGAAGAGATGGTTGTATACGGCTATGGGATACGGACTTCAAGCCAATCACCAAAATTGATCTCAGAGAGACTGAGCAGGGATATAAAGGTAGATAATAAAAAATACATACAATATCATCATTTTCAGACTATAACATGCACCTTTTTACAAATTCTTGGAGAATTGCACATACTGCGATGTTTTTTGATAGGGTAGAATATAAGAAAGTAGATAAAAGAAGCTTTTTCATGATGTCAGCCAAGCCACCTACGTGCATTATGTACGTTATAGTATGTTCATTTTTTAATTGGTACTCCTGAGTGACCAGAGTTGGCACCACAGCAACATTCACACACAAGTCATTAATACAAATGTTCCTTTAATTTAACTGAACAAGAGCCCTATGCACTACTCAATCCAGAATATTTTTAGGAAAGAATTATACAATTGAACAGTGATTACTATTATTTAATGATGCTGAGAGAATATACTGCTTCTGTTTTCATGCAAGTAAAGACATACTCTTCATTCTGTAAAGACATACTTCAGACACACTGTTCCTTGTTTAGTTCCTTTTGGTTTCTGACCTGACACAACCTTATGAACAAAGATCTTAAATTACATTTAGATGTGTTCTCTGCAAAGATTTGATTAAATACACATTTCATGCATAAAGTGGTCTCTCTGTAGGTGGTCAGATGGGTTAGGTTTATGGATGGATTTTATTGTATGATTATCTTATAAAACTATTTTTAGGTCTGTATCAAATTAGTATTCTTAGTCATTAGCTAACATCTGTTTAATGTTAAAGACTGGACACAAAATCAATTTGTAAAAAGGCTTATGAAGTTAGGAAGGACATAGGATAAGAACACAAATTAGTGACCAAATATAAAAATGTACTGTTACATAACGGGCTACAGCTGTGTTTTTGTTTGTTACAAACTTGTACACTGCAGTTGACCATACCTTGGTTTTACGATTTTAATCCCACAATTTGATTCTACAAATCAAAGAAGAAATGTTGAGTTATATGTGATACAGCATATGCCATCTTAAGCTTCCTGAATAATCTTAATGTATTTATAAACAACTGTCTGACCTTCACCCTCAATACTGTGACAGAACCGAATGGTCAAACACAACAGTGCTTGCTCATTGGGTTTATCCCTATGCTGGTGATTGCAACTGAGATGTGCCTTTGGGAGTATAACCGGAAAGCTGCAGATTGTTGTGCTCTCCCAGATGGCTATAAATGAACTCTTGATTTAATTGTTGACTCAATCAAAGCTGCATTGTTAAAATCATAGTAAGCTTTCTGTCAGGATAGCGGTTTTTCTTAGCGCCAATGATTAATTGAGATAAGGCTACCAGGAGCACCTTCCATCATATGCTTAATAGGAAAGAATCTCCTGTATTCAGGTTGTCAGCCACAAAATGTGTGGTGTTTTTTATTTTATTTTTTAACATGCTTGCTTTTGATGCTTGGCAAGCTGGTAAACAAAATTATTGACAAGTAATACAAAACCAATGCATTTTGGGAAAATATTTCATCGAGGGGTTATGTGACATGAACCCTGTGATTAAATATTTTCTTGAAATGCACTGCAGCCCATATGTTATATGGATTAAAAAAATATGATAAAATATATTGTTGTTCCAGGTATCGATATCACTACTACTCAGAATAAAAAAATACCTTTCTGGGTTCATACTCACAACCGTCTCTTTTCGTAATACATAAATGACAAGTGTTGAATTTAGAATAGTATTGTAATAATCTTTAAAACGATGCTCAAGGTAATTTAGCTCTTATAGGCAGCAATCCCCAGCTTTACAGTCTGACAGAACCTCTGGGGAAGGCCCTGCCCAAAGCAATGTTGCTAACAGGAGACAGCAGGGCAAAAGAGAGAATCAGAATGCCAGGTTCCTACTCACTGCCGTCTTTTTTCATTAAGGAGAAAATGAGATTTGCTAGGTGTGTGTCAAGCTCGGACATGGGTATTTCTTCTGGATTTATGTGCTCTTTGATCAAGTCAAATTTGGTTATCTCGAATGTGTTTACATTTTCTTATTGACTAATACAAGTTTTTTGAGCATCAGTGTTGGCTGGGTGTTGAAAACGGGACAACTTGTTGAGTTTGTGAGACAAACTGTTAATCTTGATTAACAGAGAAAGTTGTATTGCATGGGCCACAGTGTAAATATAGCTACTATCCATGTAATTAATATATATATATATATATATATATATATATATATATATATATATATATATGTATATAAACTGGGCAGACACATGGCAAATGACATTTAATAGAGAAAAGTGTAAAGTATTGCATGCAGGCAATAAAAATGTGCATTATAAATATCATATGGGAGATACTGAAATTGAAGAAGGGAACTATGAAAAAGACCTAGGAGTTTATGTTGACTCAGAAATGTCTTCATCTAGACAATGTAGCGAAGCTATAAAAAAGGCCAACAAGATGCTCAGATATATTGTGAGAAGTGTTGAATTTAAATCAAGGGAAGTAATGTTAAAACTTTACAATGCATTAGTAAGACCTCACCTAGAATATTGTGTTCAGTTCTGGTCACCTCATTACAAAAAGGATATTGCTGCTCTAGAAAGAGTGCAAAGAAGAGCAACCAGAATTATCCCGGGTCTAAAAGGCATGTCGTATGCAGACAGGCTAAAAGAATTGAATCTATTCAGTCTTGAACAAAGAAGACTATGCGGCGATCTGATTCAAACATTCAAAATTCTAAAAGGTATAGACAATGTCGACCCAGGGGACTTTGTTGACCTGAAAAAAGAAACAAGGACCAGGGGTCAGAAATGGAGATTAGATAAAGGGGCATTCAGAACAGAAAATAGGAGGAACTGTTTTACACAGAGAATTGTGAGGGTCTGGAACCAACTCCCCAGTAATGTTGTTGAAGCTGACACCCTGGGATCCTTCAAGAAGCTGCTTGATGAGATTCTGGGATCAATAAGCTATTAAAAACCAAACGAGCAAGATGGGCTGAATGGCCTCCTCTCGTTTGTAAACTTTCTTATGTTCTTATAAATACGTTTTTTCACAATGGGTACCCGATATCATTTGCATGACATTCATTTTCATTCAGGAAAAAAAAGAAGTGCTGAGCAGGTATCAACATTATAGACATTTTAGTGCATTGACTAAAGCATTCTTAAAGTTGCAATGTCAAAATTGCAGAACTGGTAAATCAAAAAGGTTTCTCATACTTTTGAAGGTTATCTGTTTTACATACCATATATCTGCTTATTGATTTATTATTATTTTCACATACCTCCACATGTGCAGAAAAACAAAAACAGCAGAGACCGAGGTTTTCTATACAAAAAAAACATTGCAGAGAGCAGCCACCACATTATTTTATTAAACCATGCAGGGAACTATCCACAGCTCAAGCCAAGACCCTCACACCCCCACTCCTAGTTAGCTTGGGGATTCCTTCGTGGACCAAGCCGGAAACTAGTCCCCAAACTAATGTATTGGTCACCCAGCAAATCAGCCGCACAGTTCAATGGAGGCTATCCCCCCTGCCCCCCACCCCGGACCTCTACATTATTTTAAATCAGACAACTACTAAATGGACTTTATGTTTTCGGAATGAATGAACCTCATCTTGTAATATTAAATTGGTGGTCCTGTGGGACACTCAAAATATTCTCACCTTTTAATTTTTGAAAAGTAGTTTCTTAGTCCTTGTCTGGTAGAGTTCAAGCTGTTTTTTAAGTGCTGCAAAGAATCATGTCCTAGGTATTTCATTTCAAATGGGTAAAACGGCACGCGATGAAAATCATTAACTATTAAAAAGACTGTTGTGCATATATGAACTGTAGTACAGTATGTAGGCTATGACAGTTTCTTTAGAATTTGACTTAAACACGTAAACAAAAGTAGCCAAAAGCTGGTGAGATATTGAGTTATTAAGTTTTGTAAAATAATTGAATCTGATGTGTGCTGCTTTCATCCCTCAATGTTTGTTTCTTTATCAGGGTTGTCAATCCGGAGTGTATGCTGGAAAGCAGACCGCATACTAGCAGGAACACAGGATAGCGAGATATTCGAGGTGATGGTGAGAGAGAGAGATAAACCGCTGTTGATAATGCAGGGCCACTGTGAAGGAGAGCTCTGGGCCTTGGACCTTCATCCCAAGAAACCGCTGGCAGTCACAGGCAGCGATGATCGATCTGTACGGTCAGTGAATTACTCATGAGTTTTGTTTCAGTTAAGTTGGTATGAGAAAAGAAAACTTTTCTTTCTCTATCACCACTACAGTCGGCGTCGCTTTATCAGGATGCCTCAGGATAAGTAAAAATATCCTGAATAAGCGGCTGTCCCAATTAAAGAGAGGCATTTGAGACAACCTTAGTCACACTTTTTTGTTTCTAAATAAAAATAAAAAGAATGAAATTACATCACATTATGATTAAATGATAAATACATCATTTAAAATACAAGTCAATAGTTTTTTTATTCAACAAAAGTGAATCGCTGTTTTTTTATTTCTACATGAAATGAAAAATAATGAAATCTCATGTTATCACAAGGCAAGGCACCTGCGATGTTGACATGCCAACTTTCTTTGCAACAGCAGCCTGAGAAACCACAAGAGACAACTCCTTCTTCCAGAGTTCAATGTGGTTTACGCACTTTACGCAAGTCACAGCTTACTGTGCTACACGACCCGTCTTGCTGTGAAAAGCGATCTCCATTCATCACTTGAAAATACCGTATCCCAATCAAATGAAGTGATGTCCCAATTAAACATCATAAATAGCATTGCGAAGAACCGTCTCCCAGAGTTGTATCCCATTTAAGCAGAAATCACGATAATCCTGATTAGGCGTCACTGACTGTATTTGCAGCTACATAAATTGGTTGACATGCAAGCTCAAAGTTTATACACAATGTGGTTTTGAGTGGCTTTTCACATTTAGCACCCTTGTTTTATTCTGACCTGGAGCGCCTACAGTATACAGCACTGTAAAGAATTACTTCTGGTGTGGTCTTACATCACCTCCACAACAGTTTATTATCATACTTGTCAGATTGCTGCTGTCCTCAAGCATTTTCCTAGTGTAAAATTTCAACCAATGGGATGCAGACATTTAAAAAAGACTGGGCTATATATATTCCAAACCGTCATAAGCGCAATTATTCCCCTCATGCTTGGATGTCTCTTTTGATTGTTAATTAGGGTTGCAAGTGAAAATTACCCACTACCAATTATTTTCGTAACAGAAATATAGAGTACTTCGGTCATTGGCCGGCAATGAATCTCAGGCAATTACGTTACTGCCAACAGCTCTTGTCAAGTATTGTTTATAGCAGCGCATTGTGGGATTGATAAGGGAAACTGACCACAAACGTCAAACGATTTATTCGCAAAACTTGGCGATTTTACAGTTCTTGAGTACGATACAGACGAAAGTTTCGGTATTCACCCCAGCAGTGCAGCAAATTATTAAAAGTGCAGATTGTTTTCACGTTATAACTTATAACTTATCAGCAAAGCAACACTATTCGAGTAAGTAAATGACACTTACTGGTAGATACGTCCTCCCATATTAAGTGTGTACTGCCAGTAGACCATGCTGTTTACTCTTTTTTAAAAATTTATATTAAAAAAATAACTATTACCATTTAATTTACTGAGGTTATATATATATATATATATATATATATATATATATATATATATATATATATATATATATATATATATTGTAAGATAGCACGGATAGGGTCAGATTCTTCCTTGCTAAAAACATGTGCAAATGCACATTTGTTGAACTTAATTGTGGAATTATCACCCGCACCTGGGCATTATTGTAAATTAGAACCAGGTGCAGGGTTTAAATAGAAAGCAGTCAGTCTGCTCAAGGCTGCTGCGGTGTGAAGAGCCCGGTTGTGAGTGTGTGCAACCGTAAAAAGGTATTGTGTAAAACAATCTGTTGTGGTTTGCGGACGGGGAAACAGCTTAGCTGTCCCGTGTTAGTCAGGGAAGATCCTGTGTTTAGTTAGTGCTCTGAATGGGAGCTAGGTGTTTTTGTTTTGTTTTGTTTTGTTTTTTCTGAACCACAATTTAAAAAGGTGCTAAGATTCCTGCCCAACTGTCCTTACTCCAAGCTTCCCGTGTCGCTGTCCTATTACAGTAGTTATTGATGTGGAAAGGAAATACATTTTACTTATTCATTTCATCATTTTTCTTCCCTGACTGAAGGCTGTGGAGTCTGGCAGACCATGCCCTGATTGCCCGCTGCAACATGGAAGAGGCTGTGCGGAGCGTAGCTTTCAGCAGCGATGGCTCTCAGTTAGCTCTCGGAATGAAGGATGGCTCCTTCACTGTTCTCAGGGTCAGGTAAAACTACCACTGCCTATTACAGTTAAAGATTTAAAGACCTTTCTGCAATATTTCCTCTGTGAAGACTTGATTTGCTAGTAGCCTCAAGGTTATTGTTTCACAATTGATTTAAAGTTAGTAGAAAGGTTTGTACTTTGTGTGAAATACAGTATCGTTTTATAAAAAATAAATGTGCCATAGTATTTTAGCTCTGTAAGTCTTTTTTTTTTACAATTCAATGTAATATAGATTTATGTAGTCTCCCCACCATATAATGTGGACAGCATGTCTTAACTGTTCTTGACTGGTTGACTAGAATAGATTCTAAATCCTTAATAATATACTTTGTTAGGAGTTCCATTTAATGCTCTGGTCTTTAGGACAGTCAAAAGACCTTGATTAACAGAGTAAAGGGCTCTGATATATGCCCTAGCAGAAAACATTGATCCCAGAATCTCATCAAGCAGCTTCTTGAAGGATCCCAGGGTGTCAGCTTCAACAACATTACTGGGGAGTTGGTTCCAGACCCTCACAATTTTCTGTGTAAAAAAGTTCCTCCTATTTTCTGTTCTGAATGCCCCTTTATCTAATCTCCATTTGTGACCCCTGGTCCTTGTTTCTTTTTTCAGGTCGAAAAAGTCCCCTGGGTCGACATTGTCAATACCTTTCAGCATTGTATGAGACAGACGTTTGGCAAGATAAAGAGGGTTTCCGTTGATTTATTTTAAGCAGCCTTGAGCATAAAATAATAAAGGGTACAATAAGCAGGTTGCAAATGTCATGCTGTATAGGATTGTCTTTCTAAACTAAATCAAACCGACCTGGTGCCGACCAGGTTCCCAACCTGTACTGACCCGGTGTTAAAAAACATCGAACAGATACCGAACCGACCCAGTTACAGCCTGCTACAAACCCGGTGGCGAGGTCACCTGTCCGGTACCGAACCGGTCCCACTCAGGTCTTGACCCGCTCGGTCAATATATAGAAGCAGATTGAGGCAACAACTGTACAACTGTATGCTGTACATTGCATTGCTTGCTCCTTGCATCATGCCCGGGTTCCATCCCAGTTAGACATGCAATGCCAATTTGCCTAAGGTCAAGCATGACAGGTGCTCTTCCTGCCTAGGCCCAGAGCATGCCAAAGAGGCGCTAGTTAACCATAGTTTCTGCGAGTTTTGTGCCCTTTTCTCCAAGTGCACGCTGGAGATGAGGTTGTTTCACAGCTCTAAAGAGCGCTCTGCATCTCTGACTCCTGCACAGCGCTCTTCTCCATTACCCTGTCATACAGAGATTGCTGCGTCCTCACCCCATAGTTCTGCACCAAGGGAGAGCAGATAATGCCTAGGCGTAGCACTGGGCAGTGTCGCCGTGGAGACTGCCGACGCGCCGCAACCTGCTCGGTCATCCTGACCCACAAAGCCTGCAGCTCCGGGTCTGGCCCCTGAAAAGCTGCATTTGAGCCATCTGGGATCTTTCCAACAGGGTTATTGAAACCCTGCAGAATATCAGGGCAGCATCCATGCATTCCCAGTACGGGTACAAGTGGGGGCGTCTTCCAGACGTGGTGTCTGCCTCGTGGGTTTGACCCCACGACTTCCCATGGCAGGAATACTGCATTTTATCATTTAAAGTAGCTTTCTTGCTTGCTATCACCTCCGCAAAGCGGGTGAGTGATATGCAGGCATTCTCTATTGCGAAAGCCAGCTTAAGTTTTACAGAGGCCTATCTCAGCATTCTGTCAACCAGTCTGTGGAATTGGAGGCTTTCCATCCACCTCCTTTCCAGTCAGACAGGGAGTGACAGCTCCATATGCTCTGCCCAGTTCAGGCCCTGGCGTATTATGTTGACAGTTGTTGGAGGCAGTCTGAACAATTTTTTGTCTGCTATGAGGCAAAATCCCATGGTCAAGCCCTGTCTAAGCAGCTGTCCAAGTGGATTACCTATGAACTGGGGAACTTGCCCCCTCCAGAAAAACTGACTGCCCATTCCACCAGGGGCCTTGAAACTTTGCAGGTTTTATTATAGTATTATTTACAAATACCATATAGATGTTTATCCTGTATCTCCAGTAGAGAAAGTGATACAATCTGCTGCAGCAAGGAAGTGTTTAAGATGCACTATATTTTAAGATATATAGAAGATTTTGTTTCATCTTTTGTTTATTACAGCAGCCAGAAAAGATAACAATAAAATGCCGTTTGGACCAAAGTAAAAAATTGTGTATCGCCATATCTTTAATTTTCTTATATTTTGCTCTGTTTCAGGGACATGACTGAAGTAGTTCACATCAAAGATAGAAAGGAGGTTATCCACGAAATGAAGTTTTCTCCTGATGGCTCCAACCTTGCTGTGGGTTCCAACGATGGCCTGGTAGATGTATACGCAGTGGCTCAGCGCTACAAGAAAGTGGGCGAGTGCAACAAGTCTTCTAGTTTCATCACCCACCTCGACTGGTCTGTCGACAGTAAATACTTACAAACCAATGATGGCGCCGGCGAGCGACTGTTCTACAGAATGCCATGTGAGTGACAACAATTAGAAAGAAACCCAAACACGTTTCCGAGTTTGTTGTGCTGTGATTAACTAACAGGGTGTGAAAAAAGCAGTGATACACAGAGCAATATTGTGTAAAAACATTGAGTTGCCTGTTTACTAGACAACACTTTAACATAAACTGATTTGTAAACGCAATTCTTGTCATTTTCAGAATTGTTTTATTATTCAGATTTAAAAAAACATCTGCTGTATAACACTGCATATTATCAATGTTTGCACATTACTTTTAAGGCTGGTGTCTTGTCCTGTCCTCAGCATGTGCATAAAAAACAAGTTAATGATGCTTGAAGAATTTGTTTTTTCAGAACATTTTTTTCCCTCTGAAACTGAATGCCCTGCTGTCAAGTGTCCTCTGTAGACTATTACCGTTTGCGTGGGGGGGACGGGATGGACGTGTTTCATTTAAACACTTTAGCTGTAATTGGGAGTTGTGCTATGCTTTGGTTTCCTTTCTAGCACAAACCGTACTGACATATAAAAAATGTAATTTAAATTCTGTCAAAGCTCTGATATTACTAAAGGCTTAACAACTTGAGAAGTGAGTGATTTGATCTGAATCTAAGTTTTTAGTTGGCATTTCAATTTGCTGCTTAGGTTTGGCAGGTAAAAAAAAAATGCAGTTGGCTTGAATGAAAAATGGGTTTTTCAAATTGAGTAGAAGGGTAAAATACTTTGGTAGAAAAATGTATTTCTTTTAGGCCAGTGTTTTTGAGCGTCTTGTTAAAAGGTACATTTACTTAATCGTAAGTCTAATTATTTTAATTGTAAGTTATTTCTCACTTATTTTCATCACATTTTCTGAAAAATGTTGTATGTAATCGATCATGTTTGCATTTACTAAAAGATACTTGTTACAAAGGCCAATCAAGATGTACAAGCTGTATGCCTTTCAAGTGTCAAACTGTCAATACACCATTTGTTATACAACGCAATTAATTCAGAGATTATTCCATTTTAGTCATCATTCCTGAATCTTCAGAATTCATTACTCAGTGTAGGGAAAGCACATTCAATTAATTGTAATACTGCATACTGTAAATAATATATTCAGTTTAAATTGCATACTTTGCTCATGGCTTAAAATATGCATTTAAAATACTGACATTCTAGATATTAGTTTGACATCCAAGCAGCTCCAAGTGATTTGATTTAACTTGACATGAAATTACCCCCAACACATGTCTTCTCTAGAGTTATTATTGTTCACTTGCTATCTATAAAAATTGACATGCATTATATTTGAAAGCAAACATGTTTTGTTCTCAATTGTTGTTCATTCATTTTTCATGATATTACTGTTCCTGTATCTCCATTACACACAGCCCAACACGTCAATCGAGTGTTCTTGCGCACAGTTTTATAGTAGCCTAGCATTTAGTCTTTCCAGCTTCCTAGAGCAAGTAGTTAACGATTAAAGGTGCTTCAGCACCAGTGTTGTTAGGCTCCCATGTTTAATGTGAAATCAGTTGTTTTATTGATCAGTCACTAATTAGATAACAGATCCAGGCATTCATCTGCTTATTTACCTTTAATAGGAAAAAATGATCTAACTTCATGTTTGAGTGACAGACACTTGCTTGTCTTTCCCTTCGTAGGTATGTCTCTTCTGCTGTCTCTTCTAGAGACTTTTATTTATAGGAATTTCACCAATATAGCAATATTCTTCCTATGTGTTTTCTACACCCCTAGAGTAAAGCACTTTTACAACAACTCTAACATGTGATTGGCAATAGAATAGAGGTCCTGTTTGGCACACTTAGCTACTTTGAGTGATAGCACTACTTTGACTCACAGCTGTCTGGATGATACCCTAAAAGGTATGTGTACTCACAAACCTTTTCAGAAACATTTTCCTGCCTTTAGTGATTCAAACACAATCATTTTATAGTTGCAGTAAAACTGTGGTATTATTATTATTATTATTATTATTATTATTTATTTCTTAGCAGACGCCCTTATCCAGGGCGACTTACAATCGTAAGCAAATACATTTCAAGTGTTACAATACAAGCGATACAATAAGAGCAAGAAATACAATAACTTTTGTTCAAGTGTGACAAACCACAATTCAATAATACAGCAGATAATAGTGATAGTTACATCAGGATATGATTAAATAGTGATAGTTACATAAGGATATGATTAAATACAAAATACTACAGGTTAAACACTTGGCAGATTACAGTATTCTGAAGTACAGGATTAAATGCAGTAAGATAGGGGGCAGATAAGAGCAAAATAAAGCACATTTAAATGAAGGGTGATAGTGTCCCAGGATACAAACAGAGGAGTTCTACAGGTGCCTGTTTGAAGAGGTGAGTCTTAAGGAGGCGCCGGAATGTGGTCAGGGACTGGGCAGTCCTGACATCTGTAGGAAGGTCATTCCACCACTGCGGAGCAAGGGTGGAGAAGGAGCGGGCTCTGGAGGCAGGGGAGCGTAGCGGAGGTAGAGCCAGTCTTCTAGTGGAGGCGGAGCGGAGAGGTCGAGTGGGGGTGTAGGGAGAGATGAGGGTCTGGAGGTAGCTGGGTGCAGTCTGGTCAAGGCATCTGTAGGCTAGTACAAGAGTCTTGAATTGGATGCGAGCGGTGATCGGGAGCGAGCGGAGTAGTGGAGTAGCGTGGGCGAAGCAGAGAGAACACCAGGCGGGCAGCAGAGTTCTGGATGAGCTGGAGCGGACGGGTGGCGGACGCAGGGAGGCCAGCCAGGAGGGAGTTGCAGTAGTCTAGGCGGGAGAGTACCATGGCCTGGACCAGGAGCTGGGTAGCATAGTTGGTGAGGAAGGGTTGGATTCTTCGGATGTTGCTCAGGAAGAATCGGCAAGTGCGTGCCAGAGTGGAGATGTGCTGGGAATAAGAGAGGCAGGGGTCCAGGGTGACTCCAAGGTTCTTAGCGGAGGAAGAGGGAGAGAGTGTGGTAGGTTCCAGAGGAACAGAGATAGAGAGATCAGAGGAGGGGGAGGAGGAGGGAAAGAAAAGGAGGTCAGATTTAGAGAGGTTGAGTTTGAGGTGATGCGAGTGCATCCAGGAGGAAATAGCAGACAGACAGGTAGAGATACGGGAGGAGATGGTGGAGTCAGAGGTGGGGAAGGAAAGGAAAATCTGAGCATCATCAGCATAGAAATGGTATGAGAAACCATAGGATGCGATGAGGGGGCCCAGGGAGCGGGTGTAGAGAGAGAACAGGAGAGGACCCAAGACTGACCCTTGGGGGACTCCAGTTAAGAGTGGGTGAGGTGTGGAGGTTGCTCCACGCCAGGTTACTGTGGTAAGTTGTATACTTGTCAAAGACTTTGTAAATACAGGTAAATAAGTACGGTCGCTTCAAACTCAATTTCCTTTTTTTTTTTTTTTTTTTTTTTTAACTGTCTCCTTATCTTTTTATGAGGTTTGCAATCATTCAGAGTGCAATTAATCAAACATTGCTTTTTTATTTTTTGATAAGTCTGTGTCTAGGTGTTTTGACCAGGAGTTAAGGAACTGCTCTTTTATCTAGTTGCCTGCTATAGACATATGTAATGTAGGCCAGATCAGACAATTTGTCTTTATTCTAGCAAGCACCAGAACCATCTAGTGGACAGCAGCTTATTGCCAGAAAAAACAAAAGAAAACATCATGCTAAAGACACTGTCTGATCTAGCCTGTGTTACATACTGTATATCAATGGCAGGAGGCAACAACAACTGAATAGCAGTTCTTGTACTCAGGTAAAAAAAAACACCCTAACATATTAACATATTAAAATAAATAAATAAATAATACTCAGAAAGAAATTTGAAGCTACTTGCTTTTTAAGCTTAAGCGAGTATATAATCTTTGATTCCACCAGCTCAGTGCAATGTTAAGAGTGCCTCTCAACTGACTTTGACAAGCTTAAAAAAATGCAACCATGTACACATTTAAGAGGAGCAAACGTGGTACATAACCATATGTTTAAAAAATTATAGTATACTTAAAAAATGTGACTTAATCCTTTTTTTAAACCCCCAGAGAATCATTTGAGTGTAATAATATGATTTCTGGAGCTGTTTGATGTTTATAGAAATCTCTGGAGGTAATTTGGCATGGACATGCTTTGGAGAATGATTTAAGTGCCTTACAGGATACCTGCTGCTTACAATTTAATACTGTAAATCTGCATATTTTTTTTTTTTTTTAATATTATGAAACAACGCAAATCAGATGGATTGTATTAAATTGCTTTTTGCTTTTTTCCAGCTGGTAAACATTTGACAAGTAAAGATGAGATCAAGGCTATCCACTGGGCTACCTGGACATGCGTGATTGGGCCTGAAGTCAGTGGGATTTGGCCAAAATACACTGGCATAAATTATATAAATTCAGTGGACGCAAATTACAACAGTGCTGTGCTAGTCACCGGAGATGATTTTGGACTTGTGAAGCTTTTTAGATTTCCCTGTTTGAAGAAAGGTAAGGTTGTTTGTTCTGTATGAAATTCCTGGATAAGTGTCTTTTTGAGTGTTTCTTGTGAAGTTTTGATTGGTGTTGATGGCTGCACACAGCAGGGGCATCTTCCATCTGGACCAGAACTATTGCTCCAGAAGTGTAGAATATTCTGTTTTTTATGTCCATCTTTTAAAGACATTCTATTTTCACCATCAATTATTCAAACTAAATAAAAACATAAATCAAATCTAAAAATAACGACATACATGTGAAATGTCCTGTTTTTGTACTGGACTAATATTTCCGATCTTGATGCAGCTGATGACTTCTTCGTTGATGCAAACTAAGCTAGCTGCCAGGTTAATAACTGGTAGTGCATCAGTAAGGCAAAAGTTTGCAGTATTTATTTTAAGTGATAATAACATGTATATTTACACTATTCTTAAAGAAATTGTAATTCACAGGGAACTACATATTATACAGGCATGGGTAAATTTCATGGTAATCGTGATAACCGTGAAAAAAATACAACCTTAGTCATGGATGATCGTAGACATGTTTCCAGCCGTTGAAGGCACGAAAAGCTGTGCTCAAGAGTATCATACATAGGGATAGTAATGTAGGTTCCTATAGGATATAATTAGTGGCTCGCTTTTATGTAGGATGCAGAGTATAACTGCATCTAAACATCGTGTGCTACACAAATTACTTTTTCCCCGTTGTGCACCTTTTTTTTTTTTTTTTTGGCAAAAAGTAGGTGGGTCATGCTGTAAAGCAAATAAACACAGAAATATAACTTATTTTTTTCCAACGCTGCAGATGGAATATAATTAACAAAAGGCCTGCATGCACATACTATATATTTATAAAGAAAAGATAATATTGTATTCCTGATTGATCGCCTTGCTATAGCAATATAAATCATCCCGACTCATTGCAAACACAAAATATTGTGTTTGTTCTATAGATTTACCTTCCAGAAATTCGGTTGACAGACAGGTAAATTGATAGGTTAGGTTGAGGGGGGACTAAGACGTTGGCAAGAAATCTAGAATCCACAATCAATAATCCAGTAGCTTATTCACCATCACAAACATGCATTGCAAGTCAGTGGATGAAACTAGTTTTTTTTTTTTAAATTGGAAACCCAAACCTATTGGTCACATGTTTCTGGCAATTCCCAGGGATGCTACAATTAGCTGTCCTGGCTAGGTACCGCATGCAGTACATTCACAATTGACCATTGAGACGCTGGGAACCAATGAAGTACAGGAAGCTTGAGAGCATGCAAACCCAAGCACTATGCATTAAATTCCAATCTCATGCATAATTCATATTTTTGTCAATGCGTTAAACACCTAGTAAGCATCTTATCTGGAGCACTGACCATAGCTACTTCAAGAAGAATCTGATCCATTGCTAGTTAGGAGTTTATTCCAGATCACGAGAGCTAAAATGCTTCTTTCCAGGCTCCTTCCTTAGCCCTGGGCATTTAAAATACAAGTCTAATGTTTATACATAATATATAAATTATGAAAAACATAATAATAACCAGCCCAGCTTTGAGTAAAGGTTACAAGGTTCTTATGAACATGCCTAAAACTATTAAATAATTGAGTGTATTTTTAAAGAAACCAATGTTCAATATCTGTGACAAAATTGAGTCCTGAACGTTTTCCTAATCCTAACAGATTTGTTCATAAAGTTGTACATTTCAGCTGTCAGCAGACCTTAAAGAAAAGTAGACATAACAGCCTTCTTATAAGCATAGGAGATGTCAGATATATAGAGATGGCTTCAATGACTGTTTCCAATGCTGGTCTGCATTTTAGATTGAAAAACTGACTATTCAAATTAATGCTCAGTCTAAGTAACCTTCTACTGCAGCCAATGTAATTTAACACATGGTAAACATGGCATCTCTATTTATATTAATAACATTAAGTCATTTGTATATATTTCAAGCAGGAAAATAATTTTCACTTTTACCTTGCATGTAACCAACACATAATTAATGAAGCAATTTGATATAAACTTGTATTTGCAGATACCTAATTTAGTATCCTTTCACCAAAGTTTTTTTTTTTTAATAATTCTTCTATCTCAACTATAGAATCTTTAGCTACAGTATACTGGAGGTCCAGGGCTATCTATAAGCGGTATTGTATGCTTTACTGAATATATACAGTATATGTTTCAAGATAACCAATGCTTTCTGCACTACAGGGTATGTTAACTTTCTTGTCAATCATTTACAGTTGCTTTTTCATATTACCAGATGTTATGTATTGTGTTTATAGGGGCCAAATTCAGAAAATATGTTGGTCATTCAGCCCATGTTACAAATGTTCATTGGTCACATGACCTGCAGTGGGTGCTGAGCACAGGAGGGGCTGACCACTCTGTATTTCAGTGGAGATTAATTCCGGACAGAATGCCTAATGGATGTCTGGAAACCTCAGTTCAAGGTAATGCAGTGTTTAGTAAACTTAAAGTGATTATACATTTTAATTTAGGAGGTTTATTATCATTGAATGAAAACAAACTGTAAATTTGTCTTTCTTTAGCATATGTTTGCTATCTCCAAAACATGGACACATTGGAGTTTGTTGATAGTAGATTACTTAAGTGGCCCTTACCTTTTCTAATGCTGTTCAAGTTGACATACTGCATAATGATAACTGTGCATTAAAATTCCTGATTTACTATCAGTCACAAGTGTTCTTACTGTCATCCTTTTGTAATGCACTCTTTATTCCCATGCTAACCAGATGGATGTGTTGACTCCAATAGTGAAGAATCAGACTCTGATTTATCGGACGTGCCAGAGTTGGACTCAGACATTGAACAGGAAGCCCAGATTAACTATGACCGTCAGGTTGGTAAAGCCGCCCATAAGATGTTTATCTTAATTACTAACACAGTTGACATAACAAATAAAAAACTATTACAAAATCATTATTTTGGGGTATGTGACTCCTCCAGAAGGTCACTGGTTCAAATGCTGCCTAAGCATACAAACAGTTGTGTATGTCATAGAGATAGTGTCTTGTACATAGACTTCCGTACAAATCTTTCTAGCTAGAGACCAGGAAGCTTAGAGAATCCAATTTACTAGTATTGTGTGACCTCAGGATAAGTTGCCTGAACTCAATCAGGAGTTATGTAAAAAAAAAAAAACTGTTTACAATCTAAGATCAGCTGTGAAACATATGTAGTGTCTCATTTGAGATGTCAGTCAATCAAAACCTGCTGAATCTTGTTTAAAAGTACTGTTTCGTGACTTCGAGGAAAGTGGTAATCCAAAATAAATTGAGAGGCAGCGTATATAGTACTTTATTTCATGGTAAACATTAGACACACTTAAGATAACCATGGATGGCCATATTACCATGCAATTAAGCGTTGCTAAATTATGGTACTTCGTTTAAGCTTAATTACAACTGTAATATATGCAGTGCATACATAGATAGCATTTATATCTTTTTCAGGTGTTTATTAGTATTTGTTGAAAATAATTGTGTTACTGCTCTGTAAATATAAATTATTAAAGGTTTATTTGTATCTCTTAAACTAAAGCAATGTAGTTGAATGTATTTTTTGTTGTTGTTTAATGTATTTTTATGATCAATGTATAGTATAGGTGTAAGTGCGAAATTAAAATTCTATAAGGCCACATTTTTAACATTACTATACAGTATTTGGCGGAAGAAAGGAAATGAGTGCTTTTGAGAGACATACTCGTATCTAGTTTATTTCTATTTCATACATTTTCTTCAAAAGTATTCCCTGGGCATTTTATGATAGCATGCAGGATAATATTGACTTGCATATTTTCTGATTTCCCAGCCTCACAGTATATAAGGAGCTTTAAAAAATAATGTACAGTATAAGCCTGATGACTAATAGTGCAAGAGACTAACTGAGTGTCTGAGGAGAATGGAAAACTTAACAAAAAGACTAGGCCATTTCTGTAGGCTGCAGGCTAGCTCAGGGAAGATGACGTCAAATAAAACATTCATTATAGTGTTTGATTGTTATTTTTATGAATAGATTGCTTTTCTAATTGTATCCCATTGTTTCACACAACTGCAGTATTTTAAGCCTATTCTGACTAAATGTACTCATGTTTTATTCAGCTTCAGTATTTTTCTTGCACCATTAGTCAGTGCAATCCTAATATACATTTTTGTGACAGTGACTTATTAGTGGTGCTTATAACGTGTTGCTACTTTTAAAATGTTTTCCAAGACCCAATAAATACGCAGACAATTTGGTGTTAAAAACTTAAAATAAAAAACATTGTGTTGTTGTTTGATTATATCACCAACTGGTGTCCCAGTTTGAACATCAGGTTTGTGTTGCATATAACAAAATCATTTTACAGTGTTGAAGTACATTAACCTTTATTGTGTAAGTGTATATATGGTGGGGTTCCCCGCCCCTGTGTGTATTTTTGTGTTTTATGTTTTATGTGGTGTGTATGTATTGGTGCATGGAGTGTGGGTTATATAGCACGGGTGATTTAAAATGTATATTTGTATTTAGACATGGGGATTCACTTCACGTGCAGATTGTATTTGTATATAAGTACGGGGATGTGTGTGTGGAATAGTAGGTGACAGGGAGGCAGTTAATCCTTCCTGCAAAAACATGTGGGAATGTGGCTTGAATAAATGATTAAATGATTAATTAAGGCTCCCGCCACAGGTCTATAAATAGAGTGATCACGGGTGACACGGGGTTGGTGTTCAGGGAGAAAGAACAGGAGAGACTTGGGAGAGAACTAAGATAAATATAACAATTGCTACTGGTGCGGGAGGACCCGCACGATACTTGTTTTGGTTTGTCTGTCTATTTATTCTGGCCTACGTGCCGTTTTGTTTTGTACAAGTGTTTTGTGTTTGTCTAAACCTTTTTTTTTTTTTTTGCAATAAACTGCCGCAACAGCGCATTCATTCACTCACTATTCAGTCTCTGGGTGTTCCTGGAATGGCAATGTTTTTAGAAAACCACCACTGGAAAGCAAACAGATCAAGTCTGCATTTGTGTGCAATACATTGTGACAAGTAGTGGAATACAGTGGTTCTAAATGACAGAAACCATCAACACTTAACCGGACACACCTGTTTCCACTCCAACTTTGTCTACTTGGCTACACTCTGTGGACTATTAAGGCCACTACACACCAGACGCGGTGCGAAAATGTGCAGCAATGGACAAAATTAATAGAATCTGTATTTTTTCTAAGTATCTTTCACACCACAGGTGAAGCAGGGGCCACACCAGGGAGATACTGGAGCGATGCAAAATAAATAGGATTTCTTTGCACGACAACTAGGGAATTGAGCAATTAAAGAGCAGCTTCAGTGCACGGTGTCCACCAGGATGAAGCAGAATCCAAAATGACAGATGAAATGATACTTGCTGTTGAAAAATACCCCGAGCTTTAGACAAAGATCATTGCAATTATAAAGATACAAAGATGAAAGATAATATATGGGAGTCTATTTCGAAGGGACTGGATAAGCCTGGTGTGTATGAATCATTTCCTCATCATGTTGTCAGATATGTTCCAGTCTTGATCATAGTTTTGTCAATAGTAATTTTTGACAGTTTTATAGATCTGGCAGTTTTCAAACCTGTAGCATCACGTCTGTGTCGCTTCAGGTGTGTATGGCCATGTCGCTGCGAAAGTATCTTGTCACCCGATGAAAAATTGCATCGCGTTTGGTCTGTAACAGTCTTTGTAAAATCAATATAGCCATTTATGCATAAAATTCTGAGGTCACAATAAAACTGCAAGACATAATTAATAAAAACTTTAATGACTATCTTTTTTTTTTCCCAATGAACTTTTTTGCCTGTGTAAGCATCACTGCACAGGGCAAATGCACCGCTCAGATGCTGTGTCAGCCTGCACGGCACTAATTATTTTCATGGATGATTTGCTTGTTAAGTAATGAAAGCCTTCCATGTTGAAGATAAATGCACTTGCTGTAAGTCCATTTAATAACAAGCATCAATTTGTCCATGTTCTTAAACGTATCTATAACTAAAACTAAAAGTTACTCTTTTATGTTTAAGTGAATCCCCAATGTACAGACCTGTGCTTTTTCAATTCTAGGTGTACAAAGAAGATCTACCTCAGCTCAAGCAACAAAGCAAAGAGAAAAACAAATCGGTCAGCTCCTTAAAGCAGGAAAGAGCTCCAGAAGAGAGTCTAAAACTGCAGTTTGTTCATGGGTAAGTAAGTGACATATTAATGTCTGCATAAATGCAAACATGCAGAAAGGGAAACACTTGTATTTAATATCATTTGTCAGATAGTTTCTATTTTTAAAGGTGTATGTGCTGGCAAAACAGGAACTACAGCTACAGTATGCCAACTTAGAACAGTTCTCACATTATTTTCACTGTCTGACTTAAAGCTGTGAAATAATGAGGGAAGTAAGTTAGTGACGAGTCCTTACATAGTATAGTCATATATGATTTACTGTCAAAATGGCTTAACCATGAAAAACCTGAATTAATGAATTATAAAAATCCCAAAGGGAAATGGACACTTGCCATGTCTCCAATGTCACTTACTCTGTACCCCCCCCCCCCCCCCATTATTTTAACAGTAGAGGAAAGGCTTCTAAGTATTGTTAAAAAAGATTGAAAAGATTTTCATAATATATTTGTCATGTAATATATTATTCCATAAAGACAGGACAAGGACAGGCTTTGTGAAAAAGAGGGCTCAAGAGCAAAATGTTATGTTCTTATCCAGGAATGTGGATAGTGTACGATCTATGCAGGACTTTGAGCGTCAAGCTACAGCTTGAGTTATGTTTCGTTAGTCAAGCTTAGTTAGGTGGATACATTATTAATGTCAAACCATGAGATTAACTACGTGAATATATTCCTGTGAAAAAAGATAATACTATAGTCTAGCTGATGAAATGTAAAAAGACTGCTGTTTCACCACACGTTTAATCCCTCCCCTGTAACTATCTATTACACATCTTCTTGTGTGTACACTGAACAAAAACATGTACTGAACAGTACTGTACATACTCCATGTTGGTTAACAATATATTTTATTGCTGTTTCAGGTACAGAGGCTATGACTGTCGAAACAACCTGTTTTACACACAGGCTGGAGATGTGGTTTACCACGTTGCTGCTGTGGCAGTCATATACAACAGACAGCAGCACACACAGCGATTTTATGTTGGACATGATGATGACATCCTTAGCTTAGCTATCCACCCTGTAAAGGATTATGTGGCTACTGGACAGGTATCTATGTCTCATATAGTTTAAACTTAAGGTTTATATGTTTGTTTTACTTAGCAGACTGCTAGTGGCTATTCCTTTTTGAGTAGCGTGCAAAGTTAATTATTTCTCCTAAATCAGTGGTGTTTTTTTTTCATAATGTTGAGAATTGCACAAGATTCGATCCGAGAACACATATAACTTTGCCCAGCAGCTCAGCACTAAACAGTACAAATCACTCCGGGCCATACATACTATATAAATGTATTTCTTTTGTGCTGGAGGTATACAGAACTTTAATGAAGTTTGCTCGCATTCTGGATGTTTATTGTTGGTCTGAGATCATAGAAACATTACTTTTATGTGATATCAGAAATCATGGTATTGTCTGAAGTATATGAAGGATTGGTTTGCCACAACAGTTGTTGTTATGTATAGGTCGGAAGGGATCCATCCATTCATGTGTGGGATACGCAAACACTGAGATGTCTGTCTCTACTGAAAGGTCATCATCAGAGGGGAGTATGTGCTCTGGATTTCTCAGGTAAAGCATTGCTTATTTACTATTGTGGTATACAGTTTTTCTCAATCGCTAAAGCACAGTTACTGATACTGTTAGCACAATTTTCAAAACAGTTAAAATAAACAAACACCAAAACAGTTGCACAATTTGCAAAACATCAAATGCAATTGCAAAATGAAGCAAAGGTGTTAAATGTTTTCATACATCTTGCAAAACCTAATATTTACATCAATTCTTCAAACATTTAGGTACATATCATTTAACTCTTCAAACCAAAATAAAATACAACTTTCAATTGTAAATAGATCATGCAATGCAAAGGTTTACATTATCAAACAGAAAACCACTATACACAGCACTTTTAATGTGTGTTTTTTTTGTCATTTCATGGGCACTGCATTTAGTTATTAATTTATAATTGGCATACTGTATTTTTTGAGTTTCAGGTTTAATAGGTTTTGCTGTTAAAAAAACAAAATCATTCCTTCTTTTTTTTCTAAAAGTAACCTTATTTCTATGTAATGTCTGCTTAACAGGCATTTCTTTATTCAAGTATATGATAAAACGCCAGCCCAAAAAGTATGGGTTTGGACTAGTGGAAGGATTAGTATTGTTCAGCAAGTTGAACACCTGTTGCAACTCTTCCCTTATGTATTTGATTATGCATTATTATAAACAAAATCCAGCTTTCAGATGTACATTGAATCAGCAATGTGGAAATGACCGGGAAGGGAATGTGAATGTGCAAATATTACTTTCTGAAACAGAACAAGCATTGTTTGATGAAAAAAAAGAAGAAACATGAATTACAATAAGCCACAAAGACAAGACACCGGAAAACAGTAATATTAAACTAACAAACAAATAACTGCGAACTGAATATCAAAGTGGTGTATTTAGCGTCTTGTGGACAAACTTACCACTAAGTCAATGCAGAAATGTTATTTCAAAGGTTGAGTTAGATTCCAGTCAGCAATGAATTTGTGTGTATCCTGTAACCCTGTGATAATACATATGTTACTTACTGGTAGACATCCATTTAATTTTGCATTTGCTCTTTCTTGTCTTAACTTCCTGTTGACAGGCACTGAAACATTGCGTTCTCCATTTAGTCTTTTTTAAATGAACAAAAAATATTAATGACATTTGTAATCTCAGTGCAACTTAACATGCAGTGTGAAACAAGGTTAGGTTTATTATCCTCTGTAAGGAAAACGGCATACTTCAAGAACAGACACATGATCAGCCCAGTGTGACAGCTTTATGTTTTTTGGTGTTTTTGAAAATCTAGACAAATAATATGATCATTAAAACACAGTGACTGTAATCAAGGTAAATGATGTAGAACAATGGCTTGGTTTAAACGCTGTATTTAAATGAACAATTAAATAGAAAAGCGATTATTTTCTAACTTACCACAAAGCACTACTTAAAAAAATGAAAAACTATAATAAAATAAACATTTTAAAAAGAAACTAGTGTGTAAACAGGTGTAAACAGGTTTATGTACATACAAAACTGTAAAAACAAAAGTAGTTTTTATTCTAAAACGAAAGTAACATATGTCTCTTGCATGTGTGCCACTCGCAGCACAGAATCCAGGTTGAGCTGCTGCAGCCTGCAGCTTTGCAGTTTTCTGATCGAAATATTTCTGCTGAAGTGCTGTGGGTAGCTTCAAGATGAAATCTATATTGAAAAATAAAAACCTATATTGTAAAAGGCGGTTCTAGTTTTAATGAAATGTAACTTTTAGATGTTCCACAAACACACACACACACACACAAACATACATTATATGTAGTAAAAGTTGTACTTAGTAGAAATTATATTTATATAATTGTGTGTGTTGGAAAGGTAACCAGACAAATAAGTACCTAATGCGCGGCATAATTCAGAATGTGCGTGACAACATGTAAATTCATTTCTGTTAAATGTTTTTATCTCCATGGCAATGCATGAAGCTCTCCTCACGATATTGAGAGATGTTGTTTTCCTACTTAATAAGCAGACACGGATATTTAAATATCCCCTCCCCTAAATGACTATGAATTGAGTAATCTGCATTGGTAAAGCTGATTTTTTTCCAAAATCAGAACTGCATAGCAACGCATTTCTTGAAAAGTACGGCAAATGCAGTAGTTCTCTCACAATATGTAATTTGCTTTTCTGTTTGGCAGCGGATGGAAAGAGTCTGGTTTCTATTGGCATAGATGACAATCACACTATAGTTGTTTGGGACTGGAAGAAGGGTGAAAAGCTGGCAACAGCAAGGTATTTGGAAATGTTTTTATTTAGAGCCTATTTTTTGTAATTAACAACATGATTTTAAAACCTAATGGAATTACATATGTTTTTTGTATGCAGAGGACACAAAGATAAACTCTTTGTGGTAAAGTGTAATCCTTATCATGTGGACAAGCTTGTTACAGTTGGTATGAAGCACATTAAATTCTGGCAGCACGCAGGTATGTATGACAGTGTACTGCAGCATTGCTAGTGGACTGTAATTAATGTTGTTTCTTGTGGATATGCTACCATAATATGTTATTGTTAACAACAACAAAAAAATAGAAACTGTAATTCTTACTTAATTGTCAACATCAAAGTTGATAGTGTAGTTGTGTCTTTAGCATTCACAAGTAATAGCTGACAGTCCCTAAACCTTGCTGGAAAAAGTTTTCCTTTTTTTTCCCCCAAGCATTCACCAGTAATTGCTGACAGCTATAAAACCTTAATGGTAAAAGTTGATTTTCATTGTATTTCATTATGGTTAAAGCTAGTATCAATCCCCAGTACTGCCTAATATGAAATTTGACAGGTGTTTGGCACCAAATGATGGGTAGTATGATTCTAGGACGACCAGTATGGCTCTGTAGCTGGTTCAATCGTCAACTAGAAAGTTGTTTTTCTTTTTCCACAGCTGTGTTGCAAACTGTATCACCATTTTTTATTGATTTATTCTTTTGTCACTGAAGCAGCTATTTTAAATTGAATTTGAAAATCTAATCTTTTTTTCTAAGGTGGAGGCCTTGTATTTAAACGAGGGACTCTTGGCAGCACAGGGAAGCTGGAAACAATGATGTGTGTGTCCTATGGCCGTGTTGAGGATTTGGTTTTCTCTGGAGCAGCCACTGGGGATGTTTTCATCTGGAAAGACACTCTCCTGCTCAAGACGATCAAGGCCCATGATGGCCCAGTGTTTGCCATGTACTCCTTAGACAAAGTAGGCTATATTTGTAGCTCATACCAAACATTAGATTTTAAAACCACATGGTTTAAGTTAAATAATAAAGGTGGCAGAAGGTATAGAAATTGCAGTGATGAGTTTAATGTAGCTAAAAAATCTTTTGTTTTATCATGTTTAATAGCTTGTGATTGCCATCTGCTGGTGACCTTGCTTCTTTTTTGTAAAGTTGAAAAAAAGCGCAGTGAACTGTGAATTCCCCTGCTGACCTAAGCCCTCCCTACCCGGGCGATGCTCGGCCAATTGTGCGCTGCCCCCTAGGAACCCCCGGTCATGGTTGGCAATGACATAGCCTGGATTCGAAACTCCGATATCCAGGCTATAGACACATCCTGCACTACGCAGAGCACCTTTACTGGATTTACTGGATGCGCCCCATCACTAGTCTTTTTAATAGTTTTTATCCATTCGGTACCGGTCGAGTTACGAGTAAAGTGTGGTGTCCAATTAAAAAATTAAAAGAGGCAGGCATACCTGTCAACCCATTTTTAGCCCAACTTGTATACCAGAGTATTCAAACCCTTAAGGAATGCTTCCAAACCTTAAATTCGGCTCTGAATCGAAAATCATAGTATCAAAAAATATGAAAGAAAAAATGCAGAACTTCAGAAATACAGAAACTGTTTGCTTTTCTTTACACATTCCTTATGGCCGGCAGTCTCAGAATGCATCTTCATGTCATACTGGGAGGACATGTCATACTCCATGTCCTCCCATTCCTTAAGGTACTGTCCACTGTACAACTTTCCAGTTTTGTGGGGGGGGGGGATGAAAAAAAAAAAAAACTTAAGAAACCCGTAAGAGTTGACAGGTATGGGCAAGATGCATATATGTTATATGGAGAACATTCGGGACCAAAACAGTCCGTCGAATTAAGCGAAGGTGTCCAGTTATCCATCAGTCGAGATAACCGAGTTTGACGCTATTTTTTTTTGTAGTAATTACTGCACTCCTTGCACTCCTCCTTCAAGAGGTCTCATTAAGGAACACAGAGACATTGGAAACATGTTAGTTATAGGCAAAGCATTTAAAACTTTCAGTGGCTTCCGAAAGTCTCCACCGCTACAGTACATCCCAGTCTTCTGGGATATGCATCCCCTATGGGCAATAATGAGTGGGCTCTCTTTCAAAATACATGACTTTTGGGGTCACGTGAGTCTTGTTTTGATCTTTTTGGGGAGTTGAGGTGAGTCAAATGGAGGCCAGTGTAACTACCAGCAGAGTCCTGCGCAGGTCCGATTTTTACGACCCGCTTCTGACCCGGACCCGCGACCCAACCCGCCCCACTTTACTAAGACCTGCAACCCGACCCGAACCACTTTACTAAGACCTGCAACCCGACCCGAACCACTTTACTAAGACCTGCAACCCAACCCGCCCCACTTTACTAAGACCTGTAACCCGACCCGAACCACTTTACTAAGACCTGCAACCCGACCTGAACCACTTTACTAAGACCTGCAACCCAACCCGAACCACTTTACTAAGACCTGCAACCCGACCCGAACCCGCAAGTGTTTGTCCTTTAGCTACTGCCAGCGCCGACTGACTCATGCTCTCGCATCCACACAGATAAATCTACCATTCTCCATAGTTTATAGGCTATACAGCGTGGTATCTTTCTAAAATGGTCTGGATATATTTTAACATTGTAACATATTAACTATCTCTACCACCAGTTGAAAGGGAGCTACACCTGTGCGTTCGAAGAGAAGTACCAGTTTTGTGGCTGTCATTCACAAAAACATAATGACAGGTTTTCTAAGCCACGAATCCAGTCACATGTTCATTATTTTCATTTGCTATGATTCCAAAAGAATTCCACACTTCTGATTTACCTCTCAAACTATTATCCAGTACATGATATAAACCTGCGCTATCTTTTGTTTCACCTTGTTCACAGACATTTTTAATATCACCAAGCAGACGTGATAAAAGGATCTTGCGACGTATCAAACAAGCGAGAACAACACTGCTTAGTCAGCTGACTCCTCTCTTATCGCCCCCTGCTTTAGTGCAGGAAATACCATTACATTTACCTTCAGATACGTTATTTGGGAAAGGGTTACAGACGAGTATGCTAAAATGACAGAAAACGTTTTTGGTGATTCAAATTCAGACCCCCAATTTTTTTTTTTTTTACTCGCTTCCCAACCGCAAACTGCGAAAAAGTTCACATTCCGACCCGCAGGTACCCAACCCAATGCAGGACTCTAACTACCAGCTTAAATAAGAGGACCTGTTTTTTCCTAATGAAAAAACACACAATTTTGCTCAACCAAGAAGACAAGTTCATACTACCACCAACAGTATAATCACAACAGATCACTGTCATCTTATTCATAAATAAAATCGTCTTCACAGCAATGTTAATGAAATTCATTTCATTTACCCACATATTTGTTAAGCATTTTTTATTACTGGTTTACATTAGTCTAGACATGTCCACTGTACAGTAGACCAGGACAGATGTCTACCTAATATGCAATTACGATATCAAGGCACAAGGGGATAAGCTTTTTATTTTTTATTTTATTACAATTCATATCAAGAGAAATGATGTGACATCTTGATTTTAAAGTCTTCTGTGTCATCTAACATGTTGCGCTCCTGTTTTTTTTTTCTTCGCTCTAGGGATTTGTTACAGGAGGCAAGGATGGAGTAGTGGAGTTGTGGGATGACATGTTTGAGAGGTGTTTGAAGACATATGCCATCAAGAGAGCTGCTTTGTCTCCCGGTTCTAAAGGTACACGTGAGGGACAGATCAAAGGTTTACTCTCAGTTGAGTGAGACCAAATCTGTCTCAATTCAGAAAGTAGCTTTATTTGTCTATGCAGGTGGTTATTCTCTATATAGTCCTCCACTCAAGACAATCATTGAAGGCCCTCATCTGCATCACACTCTTTTGGGAGAGACAGGGTTGCACAGCCAGTTATTTGAATGCCCCTTTCCCTGTGACTTGAAATAAATAGTTACTAACTTACTAATCCCTTTGAGGAATTGATATGCATTCATCCATATACATATGTATTTCACCATTTATAGTTGTGAAGGTAGGAGCATTCTTTTGCACAAGTTATTCAGAGTATCAGAATCACATAATTTATAAAGGAACCTGCCTGGTAGTCCATATGTATGTCACATGTACATTTGTACAGTACATGTATATACAATGGATGTATCAAGGTGATAGCGATCTTGAAACTTCAAGATACTGATAGCTCTAATTCTGTACTTATAGCCGTAGCAATCAGCCTCATATTGCTGTCTGTATTTACAAGCTTTGAACAAACAAAATGGATCACTTGCAATATGTAAACCCCCCTTTAAGTAAATGGATTTTCCCTCACATGACTGATCTGTACACTGCAATGTATACAAGTGCATCTCTTTGTTAGCTGGTTTCAGTCACTGTTAGGAATTTCAAGGGATGTTATCTTTAGGAAAATACTGGACTATTTGACCAGTATACAACACAATTATTAAGCAAGAATTACCACCTTTTACTTTACAAGGAAGTACAGATGGACCAAGAGACTAGTACGTTCCAGTAAGATTTCTAGCATCACTGCTTCTCATATATTGAATATTTCTTTTCAGCTACATCACATCGGATCTCATTTCACTTTGGGTGACAGATATGGGGCATCTTTTCCAAAGCAGTTGACAGTTCCTTCCAGGCAACATACATTTAGGGCTATTCAGCACTGACAAAGTGCTGGGATTTAACATTTTATTCAGTTGCTGTTGACATGCAGCTGTTTCTGAACTGTCTGGCCTATCTTCTCTGCATTTTTCTATAACAGCTACAATATGCATCACACTATTAACTGCAATACATTCACAAAATATATATATACTGTTAAAGTCTCTAAATTACAGTGTTATAAAATGTGTTTGTCTCAGCCTTGTTTTGATTGAAATAGCCTCCACTGACCATAACATTGCTCTCGTAATTTTCATAGTGCAAGGTACCTTCAACCTTGCCATGATGTTTTGTCCCATAGTGAATAAGTCATTTTTGCACCTTGGTTCTTGGTTTTTCGTCACGTCAGCTGGCAGTATTTTACCTACCAGTACTCTGCCTTTTTGTAACTTGCATGCATTAGTAGACATATAGTTTATAGACCTCATTGTATTTTTGGTTATGTATTCATGGTGAGAAAATCCAGCATCATGCTGGAATAAAAAATATATATACTGTATATATTAAAAACAAACACTACTGTACTTTGCTATTTTGTATATTCTTGGTGTCTGGTGTAATAGACCCACACTTTAAAAGTAATGCATTCCATGTTTTATTGGGACCAGGTATGGTCTGGTTAATTGACTTTCCTGTTAATAGGCTTCCGGGTACTAAACAAGCTTTAGAACACTGCTGAAAAATGATCATAAATAATCCATATACTGAACCCCCTGACACCATTAGCAACAACAACTAAAGGATATAAAAATACCATATTTCTCAAGTGCCTGATTGTGTAATAGATTGCGTGATTTATCGTTCCGAATTATAACCATCGTTTTGTGGCTTTCCCCATTCACTTTTCTTGGTTCATTGCTTGAAGAGCTTGGAAGAGCTTTTGCTTAGGGCTCAGTGCCATCTTCCTAATGATCCACTGGCACCAAACCCTTACTACCTCCTCTGTGCTCGACAGCATGAATTATGTGCAGCTGAAATCAGCAGATTACCTTCAGGACTACCAGTTGGACTATAACAGTTGGACTATAACTAAATATGCAGATCTAGCTGGGATGCTATGTGGTACATGCTGTAAATGTTACCATACTTTTCTAGTAACTATATTATTTTATGATGTAAAACAGTATTAGCACGCATTTTAATTAAAAATGAATTAACATTTTTTTTATATCCTTGTAGGTTTGCTTCTCGAAGACAATCCCTCAATCCGTGCCATTACTCTGGGACATGGTCACATACTTGTAGGAACAAAGAATGGAGAAATACTTGAAATAGATAAAAGTGGCCCTATGACTCTGCTGGTTCAGGTATGGATATATGTATGTATGTATGTATTAAAATATACATTTATGTTTTTTTGTTAAAATGAAATGTTGGCTACTTCTGGTTAACTGGTCACCAGCAAGAGTGTGGAATACTTACTGGTTTCCTACATAATATATACAGTATTTCTAGCTGTCTAACGCTTTGTCAAACCTACATTTTTGCATGTGTTTACAGTGGATGTAGGTTGTGGTGATCTACTTTTTCATGGTACTGGTAGCTTTAATTTTCTATTTGTAGCCATGGTGAGGATACATGTCACTGTCAGACTTTATTTACCATAATAATGAAGACAATAGCCACTGACGCATTGTGTGACCCTGAGCAAGTCACTTCCCCTCCTTGTGCTCCGTCTTTCGGGTGAGACGTAGTTGTAAGTGACTCTGCAGCTGATGCATAGTTCACACACCCTAGCCTCTGTAAGTCGCCTTGGATAAAGGCGTCTGCTAAATAAACTAATAATAATAATAATAAACACAACGGTTTGGTTAGGCATATAAATCCCTATCTTTTCTTACAGTAATTAAAAAATTTCAAGAAGCACTTGCTGTACCAAATAAATCACTTTTGCATCTATAAAAGAACTGCCACGTATGGTAATGCTGACTCATTCATTCTAATAAAATGATGGTAGGCTTGGAACATTTTGTTTTAACCAAATGAGAGATTTCAAATGAGACTCATGTGTTAATGGTGGTGTTAACTGTTTGGTTATTAATTTAGGGTCACATGGAAGGAGAAGTCTGGGGCCTGGCAGCTCATCCTCTTCTCCCAATCTGTGCCACAGTGAGTGATGATAAGACCCTTCGAATCTGGGAACTCTCCTCCAACCACCGCATGGTAGCAGTGCGAAAACTCAAAAAAGGTAACAGAGCCCCTTGTATTGCTGACTACCAGTGTTCTTTAATGAACAATTTCTAGACAGTTTTCAATAAAACAGATTTTGTCTCCTTGGTAATGTCTGCTGTTGGTCCTTCTGTTTTTAAGGAAAGTTTTTTTTTTTTTTTTTTTTTTTTTTTTAATGCTTTTTTGAAGTTGACACTTTAGCATTTATAAAACTTTCTGTACACATTGGCTGTATTTACCCTACAAGCATCTGGCTATTTGGTCTTTCATCTGCTTTCTAATAGTCTGCTGACAGAAAAAAACCCACACCACTACCACAGATAAGAAGAGTCTTTAAAATAGTGGTCCTCACCTCCAGTCCTCCAAGCCAGCGCCGTTGGCTTGGAGGACTGGAATCATTAGAATCATTAGAATTTAGCACCGCATTTCAATAAAGACCTGGACTGGGTTGGCCCTCAAGGACTGGACGTGAGGACCACTGCTTTATAACATTATGCAAGGTCCCAGGGGCCATTGTCATAAAAATAATGCAATAATAACTTATTTTATAAGTAGTGGCAGCAGTGTGGAGTAGTGGTTAGGGCTCTGGACTCTTAACCAGAGTTGTGGGTTCAATCCCAGGTGGGGGACACTGATGCTGTACCCTTGAGCAAGGTACTTTACCTAGATTGCTCCAGTAAAAATAATGATATCTTGTAACAATTGTAAGTCGCCCTGGATAAGGGCGTCGGCTAAGAAATAAATAATAATAATAATTCTTAAGTTCAGTATGTATTCAAGAGAACATTTATTTAAAACATAATGCATGTTAAGCATGTATAATACATCTAAATTGTGAAATACAGCCTTTTATAATGAAGGTGTTACATTCTAAATGCTACAGTACATGTCAGTTTCAAAAATAGTGTAACATTAATTTGCTACTTTAAAGTATTTAACTTAGTCTAATCATATGCAATGTAAAATGCATCATCCATGTAATTTTTATTTTACTGATTTACTCAAAATTGGATGGAAAACAATTCGTTCATATTACTAAATTGGTTCCATAGCATTTTTGCTCATTGGCTTTATAATGGCAATGTCTTGCTTCTTCCCTGTTCCAGGTGGAAGGTGCTGTGCCTTCTCCCCAGATGGGAAAGCCTTAGCTGTAGGATTGAATGATGGAAGTTTTCTTGTAGTGAATTCTGATACTCTGGAAGACATGGTGTCCTTTCATCACAGGAAGGAAAATATTTCCGATGTCAGATTTTCACAAGGTAAGTATAATTTAACACAGGGTGTAAACGATGAATGCAGTTAAGTTCTCCTGGATTCCACGCAGGAAGCTTAAAGAAAGAGCATTTCTGAGCTGCCCGTTACGGTATAAATCAATCATTGCATCTGCCATCTAGTAACATTTAGACTTGGACTTACTTTATTTCTTAGATGCTGGAAAATACCTGGCTGTGGCTTCTCATGATAATTTTGTCGATATCTACAATGTGCTGACCAGCAAGAGAGTTGGCATCTGCAAAGGAGCATCAAGCTATGTCACACACATTGACTGGGACACAAGGGGTAAGGCTGTCTGTTGAAAATAAAAAGCATAAGAAAAGGACTACCTGCTGCTAGCTTAAATGGAGCTTTGTTTGCTCTCCAGAAAGTAATTGTCTTGTTTCCCTTTGCAGGTAAATTACTGCAAGTTAATTCTGGTGCCAAAGAGCAATTATTCTTTGAAGCCCCCAGAGGGAAGCGACAAACAATCAGAAACTCTGAGGTAGGAACACAGGGGTCTGTGCATTGATCTCTCACTTACTGATTTTGAATAGATTTTGTTCTTTAAACCATAGTAAGGGACATACCAGTCCATTTGTGTCATTGTTTTTGTGAACAAAATGTCATTGTTTTTATATACAAAATGGATTAATTGAAATGCAACATCAAGTTTCAAATGTCTGGGAAGGACCAGCGCACCAGATAAAGTTTGGGGTCATTGAGTAATTTACTTTTCAATATAGACACTGTGAGTAAAATGTATTTTGGGTAAGTAAAATGCAACATTACCTTGAAGTCATGAGTACTTTGGACTCTTGACCGGAGGGTCGTGGGTTCAATCCCCGGTGGGGGACACTGCTGCTGTACCCTTGAGCAAGGTACTTTACCTAGATTGCTCCATTACATTGTATTGTAACAATTGTAAGTCGTCCTGGATAAGGGTGTCTGCTAAGAAATAAATAATAATAACATATGGCTTTCCTTGTATCTTTTCCACAGCCGTTAAGTCATGCCTTAATAATATTATAGTCCGGGAAGTTGCTGCTCTCAATGTAGGCTAGTTAGCTACTGCGTTCACAGAGTCTCTATACTAGGCTGCAGTTTTTATAGTTGTTTTCTGTAAATCTTCCTTTCTCAGACTCTTGTGTCCAAAAATATATATATTTAATCTTGTACCGATACTGCACTAATACAAATAAAGAAACGATAATATTGTATTCCTTATTGATCGCCCAGCTACAGCAATTTAAAGCACTCTCGCCAAACACAGAATATTGTATTTATTATACAGAGTTCATCTTCCAAAAATGTGGTTGACAGATAGGTAAATTGGTAGGTTAGATTGAAGGGGACTAAGACGGCACAGAGAAATCCAAAGGATCAAGAATCCAGTTGCATTCCAAGTGAGTGGATTCAACTGTATGTTTATTTGTTTTTTTATAATTGAAAACCAGGCATTTCCATAATCCATTCTCCACAGTAGTTAACACATGCAATATATTAACAATTGACCAATGAGACACAGGGAACCAACGAAGTACAGTGCTCCCTCGCTATAACACGGGTCTCGGGGGTCACACAATATGAGTGTTATAACCGAAGAGCGTTATGAATGTGGGAGGGTGTGGGGTTCGCCGTGGGACACAACACACATCTGACTAAAATACAAAATAAAATAAACTCCCACTCTATAATGCATATATAGTGAATTAAAAATGTAACTTTCCGTGAATTAACCATGCATAAAGAACCATGTAATCAACGCTATATTACAAAAAAAAAAAAAGGGTAACATTCCCACTCATGGATCATTTTAATTAGCAGTTTTTAAACTATATATAGCCTGGCTAAACGGGGGGCGGGAGTTTAGTTCGAAGCGACACACAAGCAACACACTTGGTTTGCTTGTCTGTCAGAAGTAGAGTGGGTCGGGTAAGGGGAAGAGGGAATGGGCTCGCCCCAGGTTCGGCTGCCGGAGCGGGGCTGAAGCGTCTCGTCTCCCACTGCTAGAGAAAGCTGCAGCTCCTCTCGCAGCCAAAAAGTAAATACATTAAGAAAGATAACCACGTAATAGGCCTAATATTTATTTAGATATAAAACTAATGCTGACATTTAAATAACATATGTAATTCATATTTCTTCAATGAGTAAAACACCCAGTATGCAGCTTATCTGGAGTGCTGACTGAGACTAAATAAATAAAAGCATAGGCAATATCAGAGCTGGTACAGTATTTGAACATTGGCTCTCATAGTTAATTGAAGAGTTGGTAAATATTGCAGGTCATAAATTGGCACTATTTTTTTATCGAACCACTCCCTAAGGTATAGTGCCTTAGAGCAGTGGACTACAGTTCTGTAAATATACCACCTTCTTTTTCTAACCTAACAAAATGTGATTTTTTTTCCTAGATAGAGAAAATAGATTGGGCCACGTGGACGTGTGTGTTAGGGCCGACATGTGAAGGAATCTGGCCAACACACAGCGATATCACTGACGTAAACGCTGCCTCTCTGACCAAAGACAGAAAGCTGCTGGCGACAGGGGATGACTTTGGGTTTGTGAAGCTCTACACGTACCCTGCAAAGGTGAGGGCTAGCACTGAATCTGGATAAGAGCAAACAAATAAAACAATGTTTTATCATGTATGTAGACATAGAAACGGTACAAACAGTTCAACAACTGGGCCTAGAAATTATTAGTTCAGTTTCACTCTGGAAATCTGCCTGACATTCCTGAAGATTAACACCTTTAAACAAAAAGATGTGGCGTTCAGTGAATATCTGTTGATTAACACAATTGCCTATTTCATGAAAAGCATGTAACAGATGACAGGAAATGTCATGGCCTCCAGGAACGATCTGTATACGAGTGTGGCATGCATTACAATGATTGCTATAACTGAGAAAAAAAAACCTATAAACCATAAATGTCAAGGCATGCAGTTCATACATAACTTTTAGAAGCAGAATGTATTATTCTTTTGTGTCTGCTTCATTTTCTTCCCTTGTAGGGTCAGTATGCAAAGTTTAAGAAGTATGTTGGCCACAGTGCTCATGTTACCAATGTAAGGTGGTCCCAGGATGATTCCTCACTACTAACAGTAGGAGGCGCTGACACTGCACTGATGATCTGGGTCAGAGAATCTGATGGGAATCGTGAGACTAAGCCTATGGACAGTGAAGAGTCAGATACTGACACAGAGGAGGATGGAGGTAAAAAATTAACAGCAGCAAAATAGAGTTGTTTGCATATTTTAGGCAACAGAAATGAACAAAGCTTTAACCTCATTTATTTAACACTGTTTTATCTACTTTGACTTAATTGAATCTATTGACACAGACTCACAAGTAAATGCTTTGGGAATTTTTAAGCCCTGAATTAGGCTGTTTTTGATACAAAATACAGTATGCTCCAGTTACATTGTTCTTGACACTCATAGTGTGTTTACACTTACATCTCAGACCTGAACTGGCCCAGAGTCGATCAGATTAGAAGATTCTTATTATTTGAGCCACCTGTTTACACTTGAGCACAGGCCTTGCCGGCTTTGGCCCAGTATGCGTGTGCATAGCCCCTGAGCTTTAGTGCATACCCGATGTTATATCTACCACCATTTGCGTGAAGCCATTTCCCCTCCCCAAAACACAGAGGAAAGCAAGCCTGTTATTTGTGTCACTTGTGTGTTTCTACTTCAGGTGGTCGTTCCATGCTATTTAAGATTTAATTTTGTCTTCAAAAGTTGAGCGAAGCATTGAAAACTTGCATATTTAAAGAATTTGAAGAAACCTGTGTTATTTTACAAATTTACACGTCAGTCTGACCCCTCTTATATGTAAAAGTAAACAATAACTCCAGTTTATTTTCTTACCCATGAAAAATACTTATTTTTGAGGTCCCCAAGTGGCTCACGTTTTAAAAGCACAGCCGCATGCTCTGCAGGGTGAATCATACAGTGCAGGTTCGCACGTCCTGGCTGTGCGAAGTCACCGGTCTTCACTGAGGATTCCGAAGGGAGCGTTGCATTAGCTCTGGCGCTCATGTTTGTTAGGGAGGCAAAACCGTAACGGACTATTTCTCCTGATCGTGCTACAGCAAAGCCTGCTGGTGAGCTCAAAAGCAGACACCTGCAGAGCTGGCCTTTGTCCTCCAGAGGCTGGTAGCTTGCTGACATCCGCTGTTGAGTTCCTGGGTGTAAAAGAGGTTCCATGGATTCGGAGGATGCCTACTGAACCTTCAGTTCTCCTGAGCTGTGTGGGAAATTGCTGCGGTGGGGGAAAAACAAATAATTGGACATTCCAAATTGGGGAGAAAATCGGGGGTAAAATAGTTGGGCACATTAAATTTAAAAGAAAAAAATACTTGTTTTTGCTATTCAACAAAAGCTAAACTCATTTCTTTAATAGCTAAAAAGAAACATTAGCGACTTTGAATGTGTACGTTCTCCCCCCAGAACTCAAGTTTATTTACCAGATACTAACAGCGCATCACGGTACTATTGATGATACAATTAAAAAAATAAAGCTTTTCATAAATCAAAAGATTTCCTTCTAGGGAGTGATTACAATCCTTTGATTACATTTTGAAAAATAAAGCCTATACATTTAAATTGATTAAACTTCCACAAGCTTGCAGCTTTTTTTTCAAATTGTATAATTTGTAGTGCCATGATGCATATAATTAAACAAGTACTATGCGCTGGTCTAAAAGCATGTTACTTTTAAACAAAGGATTGTGTAGGAAACCTTTCATTTTCATAGTGATTTTACTGCAATGATTTGTTTAATTCTAGATAGAGAGACCCACAAAACTGAACATTTCCTAATATTTATATACCGGTATATCAAAATACGATCACAGGTTATGTTTGTAGATATGTGTGAAAAATAATATTTCTGACAGTGGCAACTAGGCTTGTTTCACATCCCACATTCATTTTTAAATGTAATTTCACATTACAGCACAGCTTTCTGTCAAAGATATATTTTGTTTCTGCTGTCCTTGTAACAATCACAACTTCCTGTTGCTGTTGTCTGTGCCTGTAAGCCACAGACCAAAGCCATCGCAGAGCCTCCTCTGGAGCAGGCCACTTTTAGGATGGCTGGACCTGGGCTGGACCTGGGCCAGCTGTGTTTACACTACAAAAAAAAGACCTAAGCTATCTTAGTCAGCTTAAAAGTGGCTAGTGTAAACGGGGTATCGCTTTAACCTATACTGGTGTAATATGTGGTGATTGCTCCAGTACAATGTTTCCATCGCCTAATTTCTAAAAACAATAAAAACTGTTGATATATTTTTTAAAATTCTGAAATTAAAAAGGTTAACTCCATTTGAAGAATGCACTAATTAATTGTAATCTAAATTAAACAGGCATATAATCATAAACCATATAGACAACCCTTTCTTTAAACATGTCTACCGTAAACAACCCTGATGGATTTGCTTACTTTCTGTTTCCTTCAATTCAACATGACTGATTTTGTAAATGCTTCATACCTGTCATTTACTATCCTTTATTTTAACACATTATACTGTTGAGAGCTTTGCCATGAGAACAGCACTGGCACCCAGAAGAATGAATGGAATTTAATATCTATACAGTTTTGTCTGTTATATCAAAAGCAATATGATTCTCTTGTGAAAATCAATCTCTTTATCTTTGTTCACGATTCTGCAGGATATGACAGCGATGTCGCAAGAGAAAAATCTATTGATTATACAAGTAAGATCTATGCAGTTAGTATCCGAGAGATGACCGGCACAAAACCCCACCAACAGCAGAAGGAAGTCTCTGTGGAAGAAAGGTACACCATTGATTATTCAAGCTTGACAACCCACTGTCTTGTTTTCTTTTCTGTTATCATTTTTAAAATACATTCCATTGTTTTTATTCATGACTGCCACGCTCTGAAAATTAGTTTCTATTATTTTTTGCAACTGGCCAGGCCTGTCCATTATTCCTAACCCAAAGGTACTTTCTAAGGTCAATTCGGTGTCAAGATTGCTTGAAGCGGTAATTTAAGAGACCACTGAGACCAAAGCTCATCACATTTCAAACAGTTGATTGTAAAATAGCATGCAAATGAAAAGTAAGTAAGGACAGTTCTCTCTTTTCATATCGTACCCCCAGAGCCAGACTGACACATGTATCTCTGGGGGTAGTATATAACCTTAGTAAATCTCATTCTGTAAAGTCAATTGCACACAATCCTGCACTCCACTCTATTTCAACTTGTTGATCTAATTCTCTATGCTATACACACACAGTAGTGTGTGGCTCCATATTAACTTGACAAGGAAAGTGGAAAGCAGATGATGCATTGAGAAAAAAACAGCATTATACAGTCAATTTCACAGATATCATAAGCTGTATTTGCAAAACATTTACCATTTTGCTACGTTTGCACAATTTGTTTGTAAAATTAAAAATAGTTAAACTTCTCGGTCCTATATTTATCATTACTGGGTGCGCAAGTATTCCCTTTTAAACCCTGCGTATGCACATTTGAACACAAAGTATATGATTTATCAACACAGAAATTTGCATGAGAATGTTCTTAGACTTTCACACACTCTGGACCATGCATATTATTATTATTATTATTATTATTATTATTATTTATTTCTTAACAGACGCCCTTATCCAGGGCAACTTACAATTGTTACAAGATATCACATTATTTTTACATACAAGTACATTATTTTTTTACACATTATTTTTACATACAATTACCCATTTATACAGTTACCTTGCTCAAGGGTACAGCAGCAGTGTTCCCCACCTGGGATTGAACCCACGACCCTCCGGTCAGGAGTCCAGAGCCCCTAACCAGTACTCCACAGTGCTGCCCACGATTGTTGTCTTGTGCTAGAATGATGATAGTACAAGATAAGATCAAAATCCTATTAAATTGGCTAAAGACCTGCAAGCAGTGCAGTTTGTAAAAAAATAGCGTTCTCATTAGAGTTATGTTATTGATTCAAGTATTTCTGGAATTGCTGTTTTATACCAAATATGCTATTAGGTTACACAGACCAACCGAGCGCACACATCCTGTTCCTGCACACATTCAAGTTCTGTGTACTGCTATTGGTTATTTGGCCACTTGTCTCTTTTAAAAGCAGATCAGAGACATAACTGGCATTGCACATTGCTGCCTGGGGTTTTGGACTCGATCATTCTGTCCTAAGTACATTCAATGTCCCCACAAGGAAGAACAGCAGATTGCAGTAAAAAATACAATCCCCAATACAATCAGTGCTATAGACTGTAGTCATGTAGCAATTAAAGCACCAAGAGTGACTGAATTAGATTTTGTGAACAGAAAACACTACCATTCAGTTAATGTGCAGGTTATATCTGATGCCTGTCTCTGTCTACTGAATGTTGTGGCTAAATGGCCAGGCGGAACCCAAGATTCATTTATTCTTCGAAACAGCAGTGTGGGCACTCACCTAGAAAGGAGAGCAGTGACCGACGGCTGCATGGTTTGCATGGTTGTTCTCTCCTGAATAAACCAGACTTCTCTTGAAAGTCAAAGTTCAAGAGCGTCTAGAGACACAAAGGAGTTTGGGAAACAAATTGTTAGTCAGAGTAAAGAAGATAACTGTTGTTGCAATGCACTTCAAGCAATGTTATGCTGTAGTTAGTCTAATGATTTAAATTGCAGTTACAATGTAGTTACAGGGTAACTGACTTACATTTACTGTACAGTTTAACTAGAGTCTTAATTTAATGTAAGTACGCTGCAGTTAAATCACCGTTTTCATATGGGTATGGAATTTAATCCAGTTTCATGATGACTTAAGTGAGGAGAGAGGTTGTACTACAGCTTGGAGGGGGCTCAGACCCCAGATTTGCTTCCCAATATAAGATAGCTAACCATGCTGAACCAGTAATAGCTTCAGTTTCATGTCCTATGTGATGCTTCCAGGAAGAGGTTGGATGATTGGATAAAATAAAATAAGTAGATTTTTATGTTACAGATTCACCTACAGTCTTAATGTTATTGTGTGTTAGGTTTCGAAATATGCACACAAACACTAAGAATGGAGCTTGCAGTTCTTTCAGATGCTTATAAAAGTCATCCAGTTTATTTTACATTAATTGTGTATTGCTCACAAGCCCACAGTACTATAGTATTTTTCCATGTTTTACATAATGTTTTTTTTTTTTTTTCTTTCTTTATTTGCTACAATACATTGGCATGCAGCTTGCTTGTCTAAAGTATGGACAATAAAGAGATTAGCACAATGCTAAAAATGGTGTTTGGGTCTCTTGTTGCACTTGCATGAATGCACCCTTTTCAGAAAAATGCCTTGCTGTAGACAACTGTCCTTGTAAATGGAATGTATAGCTAATTTCTTTGTATTGTTTTTGTGTTTTTCAAGTATTCCTTGACAAACACTGTCGATGCAAATGTTTGTTAAAGGTGTTATTGTTGGTATTTATGGATTATGATTTAATGTAGTATTGTTAGTTGCTGTTCAAAGTCCACATAAGAACAAAGGTATAGCTTGAACATATCCCTCTTACATAAAGTAATAATTAAGATAATATTATTAAATTATAACAGTTACCATTTTTTTCTTTGGTAACATACATTAATGAATCAAGTGCAATGGCAAATGCAAATCTGACATTTGTTTCCCTCGCTTATAATTTGCTATTGCCTTTGCTTATGCTTCAAAATAGGACCCTACAAGTTTAAATAGTTAAGCAAAGTTAACTTAAGAACAGCAGTCTGCAATACTTGTACCGTTTTAACCATAACCTGTCTACCAAATTTTATGTCTACATTCAACACCACCATAATGTAATAATTGATACCTAATATAATGTCTGTTTAAAAAGATTATTGTTTCCTACTATCCTATGTGTTCATATACTTTTAACAATGACTCTTTTTGTTTATCACTCTCCTAACTTTTATTTCATTTTTTGGTTTTTATCTTTTACATTGTTGTGCTTTTTTGGTTTTGTCTCCCAAATAGTTTTTTTGGGGGGAGTTGTTCTCCATCCCTAGTACTTTACGTCATTAGGTTCTAACCCCAGGTAGCAGTAAAAAACTCTCAGCTCTTTTTTTAATATTGGTAATGTTGGTTTATGGCTAATATACCCATAGAGCCTTAAGATTAACTACATGTTTTGGCTACACATTTTTAAAAATAGTTGTGTTATAAAAATATAATTCAAAAAGTGAAATGATCAGCTCTTGTTTTGGTTATGTCCTGTAAAATATTATCATTATATTAAAAGCCGCTTTGACAGAGTTTGAAGAGATGCCATTTATAACATCCTGCTGGTCTAACTAGTAGCAGGAGCATGTATCTATATTCCATATTTTTACAGCTTGCTGCACATTCCAACCAGTATTTTTTCTGTCGTTTGATAACCTCAACAATTTTGTTTGCATTTTCTCACATAACAGTTTCCTCAGTTCATTTTAATAACATTTGCAACATTTGTAGGATGAGATAGTGAAGTTAGTTTGCATGTTTTTCATTAAACAGCACAGTGCTCAAAGGCATGCCATCATCATTGTTGATATGTGAGTGAATAAAGCAGTGGATATTTCTTATAAATAGATAAATTGAGAAATCAGGATTGTTTAACACATACAAGACATAATATTAAAAGTACATTTCTAACACACTACACTGTAAATTCCATCTGTGACCCTTATTTGGAAACAGTTACATTTCTTTTTTTCCCTCCATTTGTCAAAGCCTACCATCATTGATACTTCAGTCTGTAAAACAGTTGACTTCTTGCCTTATAAGAAACTCTTAATATTTGTATTGTGTTTTAACTTGCTTTCTTTGGAGGCACGGAATTGTCAAGTAAGTACCTTCACATAAAACACATTGGTAAAACTACCTACATACCATATATACCATATATCTTCTGTACATTCTAACATGTAAAATATCTGATATGTGTAATCTTTTAGTTCAAAAAATGGTGAGGCCTGGAAGAATATTTGTGGGCTATTATTTAAATATACAGATTGTGGTACCGTGGCTGGCAGTGTGGAAAAGACAAAAGAATAGCAGTGTTTGCAATTCAAACAAAACAAAGTTTTATCAAACAAAACTTGCCAAAGTAAACAAACAAAACAAAATCCTACCTCGCTTACGAGGAACAGCTAAACTGTTGTCTGCCCTCCCTATTCGTATGGAACAGCTAGGCTGTTTTCCCGTTTACACACAGTTCCGCAAAATACTTTTCTTCGTAGTTTTTAAGCATACGTATGGCAACGTAGCGACTCCTAATTACTTCCCCAACCTCTGTTTCCCTGGGGTTTAAATATCGAGCTATCAACGTTAACTAAAAACACCTGTTCTCCTTGTATTTTTAATTAGACCTGATTTATATTTAACACAGATAAATATTTCTAATGTGATGATGACCTCCAGTGGTTCCCCACTGTAATTGCACCCCCTTGCCATCTCACGACACTGCTATAAATCATAGGAAAATGGCTCTTTTAATACACCGACTGATATACTCTTTGTTTACCACTCTCCCACAAACTTTATATTTATACAAGCACTGCAGAGATTCAGAACAGCCTTTAAATTAAATGGTGCGTCACTATGTTGCCCAGTTCAATAACTTGAAGACATGGTATATAAATGTGTGTGTGTGTATATACTCATGATTGGAAGTTGAATCTATCAACTTTAAAAGGCCGTTCACAAAGAGCAAGTTTGATGTCATGTTAGTTTTATCAAACAACAAAAAGCATATTTTTGGCTGAATGTTGGGGCTCATAAAAGGTGTTTGATTGTCAGTACCGGAGGTGCTGTAAAGTGGTTGGGAATGTCTGTCCATTGAGGGGAGGTACATTTTACCTGTGACCCTTACTTAAATGCTAGACCATTATTCACCAAACCTTTAGAAGTGCTATTGTTAAGTTGACTTTCATTTGAGATTCTTTTTTCAATGTTTGTTAGAACATTAACAGTTATAAACTAATATTTAAAAAGGTACTGCATTCTTCATTTAAAACACACACACGGCACATGCTGTTCTGCATTTTTTCTCTCAATATTAAGCATGGTATAGTAAGTAAGGGAGTGAGTATGTATTCTGTGTAATGGTGGCTAAAGTATTTTTGAAGCATTGACACGCTTCTTTCTTCCTATTCCATAGGAACTTTAGTACAGAGTTTGCCCAGTGATGCCAGGGTATGAGTCTTCTTTGTAGACTGGTGCACTCTTTCATTTTTTTAACCTTTTTGCGGGCATGCTTGAAAAGCATGATTGGTGCCACACAGGAATGCCAGTTCAACTCTAAAGGTGGCTTGTGCATGAATGAAAAAAACAATCCACAACAAAAAAGGTCTGACAAGTACACGACTTAACTGTGCTAAAATTCTTACTTGGCTTTATTTGCTGCTTACCAGGGGATCCAGGTAACTGTATCAATATTTCAACTGCTTGCCTATTTCCAGGTCAGACTGTTTGCTGTGTGCGTGTTTTTATGTTTTTTGTTTTCATCTTGCCTGATGAAGGTTTAATTATTTTGCCATTACCATGCCAGGGCTGTAATTAGTAACTAAGTTACTAACTGAACCTGGTAATTTACTATCCAGCTTTTATTAAGCAAGTGAAATACAATTATAATAGATCTTGTATGAGATCATTGTTCAATATACAAACCAGCCAATAATGGCTAGTGATTTTCAAATAATGGCTAGTGATTTGCCAGATATTCCTAGCCATGATTGTGCAAAATAACAATTGTTAGACAATGTAGCTGCTTTAAGGTATAAGAAGAAAGAACTCTTTTAAACTCCATCGACAATTTTAGTCAACTTACAGTACACACCTGCATTAAGTCATTGTGGCGTTTTGCTTTTTCATATAAAATCACTGTAACCCCTACACTGGCGTCTGTTTAAAATATTCAACACAATAACTGCTAGTCATTCTTTATTGCAATTGTACCTGCTATATTGTATGTATTATAGTTAGTTATTGTAAAGGAATAGTCTAATTGTCTGAAATATAACAAATGACTACCCTCCAACAAGTATTGGGACTACTATATGGTGGAGGAATGTGTTTATCCCCTTGTGATGGAGAGAAAAGCCTGAATACATTTTTTTTACCATTACAAAAATATAAATGTCTGTGCTAGACCTGGAAAATCCAATTTCCAATAACTGTTATCTGGATGTGCAAGATGGCTCCCTCATTATTTAAGTAATGGATGACTGCTGGGTTTGAAAAGTGTCTAACACTTCAGCCCCGTAGCATTTTTTCTTCCCCAGTGCAGTTATTATCAGGTGAAAATATTCAGCAAGTTGCTGCCTTAAAATACAAGTGGATGTGGGATTCTTCATCAATAATAAGATAGTGAACCCTTGATATGTAGGTATGTCAGTTATGTAACATACTGTTCAAGATTAGACATCATAAACAGCATCACAGTGTAGATGATCTGCTTTGTTTTCTGATATATCCTGTTTTTTTACTTGAATACTTGAGGACTGTGAACTGTTTTCAAGGTTATTCAAAATTGATTGTCTTCTGTATCCTGCTAAATGGAAGTGATGAGGTTTAGAAATCCATACTTTGTACACTAGCAATGTGGTTACAATTCCATAAAACATGTCTGTCCTTCATTAATATTATTAGGCATCATGCCATGAAATGCATTAATTCTCTAATGATGTGGTGGTTTTCAATCCTTCTACTCAAATACCCCCAATGGTCCAGGGTTTTGTTTTAACCAGATATTCTCATTTTTCAAAACAGTGTCTTTTCCTTTTTTTTTATTTGTATTGCAGTTTGGTGAACATGGACTTTTGAACAATCACTGCAGCTACACACAGTTTAAAGTTGCAGTGGCTATAAGTGCTGTCAAATTCACTGGATAACAATGCATGTTTAAAATAAATATTTAGTAACTGGTTGAAAAAAAACATTTTTATTGGGGGTATTTGAAGACCAGGTCTGAAAACCACTGCTCTAGAAAAAAGAGACTCAATATATAAAACAAATATGCATACTCTTTTTTTACACATCACATTTTAGATCTTTAACATTATTAACATCTTAAAGTAAGTGATATGTATGATGCATTGTATGGTTGACTAATTATTTTATAGTTTTTATAGTCTAATAATAACTAATAGTTCAATTATTTTATTATTAGTATGTGTACTGTTTTTTCACGTGGAAAATGTTCCCTCCAAATAATTAAATGGTTGAGTTTACCATGCACAACATTGCATTTTTTAATAAGCCACATGAGCACCACATTAGTCACTATTATGCTTCAGTCCCACTGCAGTCATTGTTCTTCAGTTAGAAATTATACTAGACAGATATGATGGTTCTGTAAGTTCAGTATATTTAATCATACGTAAAGGCCATAAAACTCAAAGCAACTTTCAAGCAAGTTTCTACAGTAGTTTAAATTTAAATTAAATTTGACTTGAACTATCCTTAAGGTGAAAATTGCTTAAAAATCTATTCTTCAAAAGCTGCCAGAAAAAGTTGCCTGCTGTTTCATAGCCTAAATACTTTGAGCTAGGTTTCATCTTTGTCTAACCCTGCTCACTGTTTGGACTCAATGAAGTTATTGATACAGTTTACTTTTTTTTTTTTATTTCAGGCCGCCTGTCAGCAGAGCTACCCCTCAACCTGACAAACTGCAAAAAAACAACATGACAAAGAAAAATAAACTTGTGGAGGTCAGTATAAGCTGTTTACTCGTCTGCCAGCATTAAAAGTGATATGTGTTCAGCTTTTCAACTAGACTTCTGTAAAGACATTGGGAAAATACTACTAGTCGAAAGGTTTGTCCAGTTTTGAATTTGTTTAGTTTATTATTACTTTATACGTATTTAGTCCATAACTGGGCTTGCCTTTTTTTCATACAGTTTCTCTTTAAAAATATCCTTATGAAAATTTTAGAACAGTGAAATGATTTTATATTTATATGTGCAGTAGGATGACTTCCTAAACATGTTAAGAAATGTGGAGACTTCAAGGTCGCAGACAATGAAGACACTGAGAAGACCATAAGAGGTTGTCTTACTCACGTCACAACACTCAACAATAATTCAAGTATTTTTTATGCAGAAATAATTAATTCCAGTCTTTAGAGAGAATCTTTTTTGTCTATTCTAAGAAACTGAAACTGGGAGCCTATGAGGCACTGTGGACACAAGAGGGTGCTGAAGTGTAGCTATTTACAAAGCAAACAGTTGTGGATGTAAATATTTTTTATTTTATGCTGGCAAAGCATCATATTCCATGTGAATGAGCACCACAGTTGCAAATTAAAATGTTTTTTTTTAATTAACGGTACGTAAGTTGTTTAAGAATCCTTTTAAAGTATACTGCACAGGATGATGCGTCAAATAAGACACTCTAAAGCTCCAATGTTTAAATTGGTTCCATCACTTATGTCATCTACATCTTATGTCACACATTTTTCTTTGTACTTTCAGGAGCTTGTCTTGGAGCACGTGTTTGGATACAGAGGCTTTGACTGTCGCAACAACCTGCATTACCTCAATGATGGTGCTGATATCATCTTCCATACTGCTGCTGCAGCCATGGTTCAGAGTCTGTCAACAGGTAATGCAGACATGGTTTATATCAGAGAATGTAATGCATGCTTTAGTGCTACATCCCTTTAAAAGTGTACTATGGTGTATTTGAAGTTAACCTGCTTATACTATGCTTTTATTATATTTTACAACAGTTGGCTTTACTTCTGCTTTGATCCAGTTTTATGCACTTGAGAAGCTGTAACTACATGCAAGGTCCAGTTAAATGTATTCAAACATCAGTGTAGTTACTAATATATCAACAGTAAACTGCTTGCAAATAAAAAAAAGAAGAAAGAAAAACACCTTTCTTCAATATTTTCTCGGCTAGGGACACACTGGGAGCTCTTTGCAGTCCTGGGTAAGGGAGTAAACTCAGAAGGGGCTGTAGTTCGCCTCATCGTGCTCCAGCCAACAATACTGGTCAGGCCTCTAAAGAGTGCAGTGGACATTTCCCAGGCTGGGGCCTACAGTACATAAGGACACTACGAAGTAAATATGTTTGTGGTCATTTCAAATGCTTAGATAACCTTAAGGTTTGGTTCATAGGGACAGATTTCAGTTGTTTTTAAGCTCAAATAAGCCTTTCAAAATTAAAACTCTCAATTTAAGATGTAAATTCAGTATTAAATTCTTCATTGAGACTAAATGACTTAGAACTTGTACTCTAATTTACATTATAATGAGATGAGTATTTGCACTGTATATTACATAACAAACAATGTTACAATGTAGAGTATGTATCCATACAACAATGTTACTGTCATTGAATTCCCTTTAGGAACACAGAGTTTCTATCTGGAACACACAGATGACATCCTCTGTTTAACTGTAAATCAACATCCTAAGTATAAAAATGTTATCGCAACTGGGCAGATAGGTAAGGGCTCAATTGTCTAATTTCTGAGTAGGTGCATGTGTCTATGTATATGCATACAGTTAACAATCTGTACATTCAGACAAAATATAACTAATATACATTTAAAAAAAATACAGAATTAAAAAAAAAACATGTATCACCTGATTGTACAAATTACCATCATGGTGTGTGTGTGTTTGTTGTGTTTGCACATATTTAAACACATTTCTTTCTATAATTTTCTTATTTAATGGTTATGATTGTTTTATTTAGTTCAAATTGTACCTTTTTAGTTTTGCATCACTGTGCATTTGCCAGTTATTGGGTGCTTTATGAAAAATCCTTCTGTCCACGTCCATTTTTTTAATTCTTTTAATATGCTTTCTTCTGGTGCTGATGTCACGATCAGCATTAGAAAAAAATGACTTCTCCAGCTATTTTCTTTTGATGCTTCCTCATTTCCCATTGCCCACACACAACAGGCGATGTTGCAGATCCAGCAGGTAAGATAGCGCCATTCTTCCTCTCACTTCATTTTAAGTTCCTCCTTCAAAGTCACTTAGAGCAGTTTGTTTCCTTATTTGCTTGTGCTATTGTATTTATAATGCAACTAATACTACATACCCAATACACTGTATCTTTACTGTGCCTAGGCTGAAAAATAAAATAAAGGTTTTCTTGTCTAAAGACTTCCCCAAAGGTCTTTACCATAGACAAGTGTTTCTTGTTTCTATGTATGGCAGGCAGTACCTGATGGGTTAATTTGCCATGCTTTTATTAACAAAAGATATCAGAAAAGATTGCTACTGCTGACCTGAAGGACGCGTTAAGATTGCAAACAGGCAGACCACAAAACATTTTAAATAATCAAAGTGACAGTAAGGGGAACAATAATCAGATGACTTACAGAACATGAATCCAAATTATTACATGTATTATTTAATTCACTGTAGTACAGGTTTCACTTCTCCCCCTCATCTTGATTTGTTTCTTTGTGTATTCCTGTTTACAAAGTGTCAGAATCTTCCACATTAGGACTCCTCCAGCAGAGGCGTCTGGTTTTAGTCAATGTTATAACAACTCATTGTTTAGGGAACATTCTCGTGCAATTATAAATCCCCATTTCGTCCACCATACATGTCTGTATTACATAACAAAGTCATTTTCCTTTAACTAAAAAAGACTATTTTAAAGTCTGTCCTAAATTATTATTATTATTATTATTATTATTATTATTAATATTTTTTTTTATGTAAACTCGAATGAAATTCTCATGATAATATAACTAAAAAAGCAGGTATTAGTTGTTTGATAAATGCAGAGGATAAACATAAAAATGGTGATTATGATTCCATAGCAACAATACCATGGGAAATATAGCAATTCAAAAAAGCTGCCTTAACACAAGTTTGGTGTTGTTTTTGTTTTGTCAAACATGAGTTTCAGTAAAAATTGACATTACATGCTCTTGTTATCTGGAAGTTTATTTTCTGTGTCTGTTTCATGTATAATAAACTCTAGGTACAACTCCTTCTATTCACGTGTGGGATGCCATGGGCAAACAGACTCTTTCCATACTGCGCTGTTCCCACGGTAAGGGTGTCAGCTATGTGAACTTTAGCGCCACTGGCAAACTGCTGCTGTCTGTAGGAATCGATCCAGAGCACACAATTACAGTCTGGAGATGGCAAGAAGGTGAGGCTCAGATTTAATAGTTTTGGTTTGACGAGATAATTGTGATCTAGGACAAGAATAAATATTGCTATTTAAAAAATAGATGTAAACAGTTGTATTTTATAAGTTATCTACAAAACATACAAAACATAAATTCTGCCTCTTTGCACTGTGTATATGTTATGGTAAAAGTCAGAATCTGGTATTTACCGAAAGCTTATTGGTAAAGACACTTGGTTATTCTTGAGATTTACCGGTAAATGTCCGAAGTAAAGCGTTGTGTTTTTCATTTACTTGGTAAATGTCGACATTTAACAGTAAATCTTGAGATTTTCTGTGTGTGTGTGTGTGTGTGTGTGTATATATATATATATATATATATATACTGTATATATAGAAAATCTCAAGATTTACTGTCTATTTAAATATCTAAACAGCGTCATATAAAAATCAAGCTGTTTTTTCCCCCAGGTGGTGATTTTATCGACACCTTTATTATAAAGACTAAAGACATTTGGTTTATGAGCTTTAGCGTCAGTTTATATTATTTAATTTGACACCTTTCTCTTTATTCCTGTAAATGCATGTTAGAAACCTATAGTATGTAGTATACCTATAGAATTCCTAAGACTACTGAAGTCCTATACTGTTGCTGTTCCAGGTGCCAGAGTTGCTAGTAAAGGAGGCCACGCTGACAGGATTTTTGTCGTGGAGTTCCGACCAGATTCAGACTCACAGTTTGTGTCGGTGGGAATAAAGCATATCAAATTCTGGACTCTGGCTGGTGGTGCCTTGATGTACAAGAAGGGCGGTATCTGTTCAGTCGAGGATGCAAGGATGCAGACCATGCTTTCTGTTGCATTTGGTGCTGTGAGTTCAATGTTTTTACCGTGTTTACCTTTACATGTGTGGGTCAGGTAGATTGACAAAAACTGCAAATGGCTAATGCTTTATGAACTTTATTACACAAGAGTAAGCCTCAGAATACAGTAGAAGTAGATTTTAAACAAAAAAAAGTTTTATAGTACTGCCAAAATTATTATTTTTTATATATACTCTCGTAAGTGTATTGAAAAACGACTAATGCCTCAGTGTGTTACTTCTTTTAATTTACTGCTTGACATTTAATTGACATTTAATTTGAATGCAATTTAGCCTCACTGAATAAATCTTAACACATATATTTTTTTTCCCATGATACATGTTTAACTCTTCAGTTGTTTGGTAGGTCAGTGCATTTAAGGCTTTTTGTAAAAAAGAAACATACAAAACCATTTTTTATGTGAACTGATGAAAATGCATTATTTTACAGAACAACCTTACTTTCACTGGTGCTATAAATGGAGCCGTGTATGTGTGGAGGGATCACTTTCTGATTCGAGTGGTAGCTAAAGCGCACACTGGTCCTGTCTTCACCATGTACACGACTCTAAGAGATGGGCTGATTGTCACTGGAGGAAAAGAAAGACCGTAAGTCTGAAACAAGTCTTAACTAACAGAGTAATCAATCACGCTTTGGGAAAGTTCTTGGTTCTTTTGAAACTAGTGGAATTATTTTCTTCCTAAAGAGCATACAATTATTCCTTTGTGCATGTTTTAAAACAGCTACGCAAAATAACTTGAATTTCCATGTCAGCTGTAAATATTGTAATATACTACTTATCAGATTCAATAAATATTTACATTATTTAATTGCTGCCTATTCAGTCTTCCAGAAAGATATTGCGTGGTTTTCACAAACCTGTATGTCATGATAATCATTATAAATGGCATGTGCCACTAGACAAAAGACTGCGATTTCTACTGAGATTTAGATGTCTATTTTATGTTCAAGATTCCTTGCTTGCTTGCATAATTTGTAGCAGTTGTAATTTCTGAAAGGGTTAGGTTCTTTTTTTTCTTTACCTCGGGAGGCCTAGGTTCAAAACCTGACTTACCTTCAAAGTTAAAATCTGTGAGAACTCGTATTTTCCGAGTAATTATCTTTAAGAAAGTTGTTAGGTATTCATTAAATGGAATAAAACATGTTAATTACTCAACACAAAACAATGCAGTTCCTAGGAGTAGCAATCAATAAGAATCTATCAGTGTTATTTAATATAGAAACTGTCATGATCAAACTGAAAGTGATTTGGATTACCTTTCTTTTATCCTTTTGATATGAAATCTTTTTTTTTTTCATTTCTTTAGTTTTCTTAGAAAGGCATCATCTCTGCAGTGAATTCTGGGACTGTAATCCTGGGCAAAATGATATCTTTAATTAAACTTGACAAATAAATACATATCCCAGTTTCCACAGTGATAACTCTAACTATAGATCACGTTTACATGACGAATCAGTTGCATTTGCTAGTTTTGCAACATATGAATAGCAGTAAAAATGTCAGCGCCCCAGATGAGAGGAAAATGTGCATCCAATCACTGCAAAAATGAATTGACGTTGATTGTTACTCAATTGTAAAGGTGAGGGATGGACAGCTTTTCTTGTTTTGAAATCAACACATCAATAAATTGGTGTGTTTTGATTTATTTAATACCTGCTGACAAACGGATAAAAAATACAATTATATGCATACCCCCTACTTTTTATTGTGTGTTTCAGGACTAAGGAAGGGGGAGCTGTTAAGCTGTGGGATCAGGAAATGAAGAGGTGCCGTGCTTTCCAACTAGAGACTGGACAGCTTGTGGAGTGTGTGAGGTCTGTCTGCAGGGGAAAGGTAAGAAACCTAAAATCAGTTCAACAGAAATAACAGGGACATGCATTGAGTAATTTAAAATGCTGGAGTAGTTTAAGAATCTCTTTATTGCCTTCCGATGCATAAACTAGATATTCTGTCTCTCTCACTTGTTTTGTCCTCTTGATCCTCAAATTTCAAGTAGATTTTTAGCAGGAGGGAAATTAAGTTCATGCAAGTTTAGCCAAACAATATTTAATGAATGGCTATATTATTATTATTATTATTATTATTATTTGTTTATTTAGCAGACGCCTTTATCCAAGGCGACTTACAGAGACTAGGGTAAGTGAACTATGCATCAGCTGCAAAGTCACTTACAACAACATCTCACCCGAAAGACAGAGCACAAGGAGGTTAAGTGACTTGCTCAGGGTCACACAGTGAGTCAGTGGCTGAGGTGGGATTTGAACCTCCTGATTACAACCCCTTGTCTTTAACCACACAGCCTTTTTGGTGCCACCTTTTGAAAATGATTGCATGATTTGCTTTTTAGTGGACTTTGTATAGGTACTATAGGTGAGCTGATATATACATGCCCCTAGCAAGCAGATTTTAATTAAGGTCCTGAACATATCAAGGTTATTTTACACCAAAATCAGTAGTACTCAGCATGATTTTTGATAAAATTGCAAAAAAGCTCCAGTACTGACATATGATTTTCTTTTAATTAGGGTAAAATCTTAGTAGGCACTAAAGACGGTGAGATTATTGAAGTTGGAGAGAAAAATGCAGCCTCCAATATTCTGATCAATGGACATATGGAAGGGGAGATCTGGGGCCTGGCTACTCATCCCTCCAAAGACATGTTCATATCAGCAAGCGACGATGGAACAATACGAATCTGGGATCTGGCGGACAAAGTGGGTATCAAAACTAAAGTCACACAGAATTGAAATGTTAAAAAAGAATTGGGTACAGTACTAAGACAGAAGGGAAGTAGCTTTTATGTATGGAATCATTTTAGCAGTTAGACAAATAGTCAGGCTCCTGGTTTAGTTGCAGCAGTTGTAGGTTATTATCATTTTTGTTCATAGCTTGTTCATTTGTTTATAGCTCAGGAAACAAACACCTGAACAAATTAAAATGGTGATTATGATTTTCCTTCTTTTAAAGCACTACAGAACTGACCCATATACGACTACACATTACATTTCTTGGTCTTAATCTTTTTTGTAATGTTATGTAAAGGATAAATACCCTGCACAGTGTTTCAAAATTATAGCTGTAACAGTTATTTAAAACAAATTGAGCACTGGAAATGAAAAGCAAAACAAATAGCAACGTGACTAAGGCTCTTATATACTGTCATACTCATTTCAGCACAAACACATAGCAAATGGTGTCTGATTTCAAGCCAAAAAAAAAAACCTTTAGAAAAAATTTATATTTGCTTGAAGTCAAGCAGCTAACAAAGTCTGATCTGTTCGCTAGTGTAAGCTAGGAACAGTTGTTACAACAATAAATAATTTGTTTTGTATATATTTATTTAGAAGGGGATATGTAGTAAATATACCACACAAATATGCAAACAACATTTTCAAAAGTACCACGATGTACCTATTGTATTATTTTGTATCCTAGATAGGTGGTAATGCTTAGACAACTCTTTAGGTATGGATTCTTGCCCCAAGTCTATTAACTCCTGTACAATCTTTATCTATTCATGAATGGAACTGGTCTATTTTAAACATTCAAAATGGTCTAGTAAATGAAAAACAATCCAGTGTTTAATGCTTTGGTTTCTTTGTTTCTGTGTGAATTTGGCTTTGAAATTTGTTTTCTGTTTTCGTCTAAATCCTTTATCCTAGGCTTTAACTAAGCCGTTTTGGAGCCATACTAGTCCATAGGTATGCTAGGAACTTGTCTATAACCCAAATTTTCAACTTTCAACCTTTATTTTTATTTTTTTTTATAAAACCTTGGTTTCATCCATGTTGTAAATATTTAATATCAAGATTTAGCATTTCTTCAAGAACATCGTTTTATACCCTTACAAAGGCATGTTTGCCTTTATTCCAGAAATTATTGAACAAAGTATGTCTGGGCCAAGGTGCCAAATGTGCAGGCTACAGCCCTGATGGAGAGATGGTCGCAGTTGGTATGAAGAATGGTGAATTCATCATCTTCCTGGTGAACTCACTAAAAGTCTGGGGCAAGAAACGGGATCGCAGTGCAGCCATCCAGGACATCAGGTTGGGTAACGTGCAGAGGAAGGCATAAGAAAGCAGTAACACATAGCAGGGTGCTCACATATGGTCCAATATCCGCACCCTAGGGATGCTGTTTGTTAACAGCCTTGACCTGCATATTTTGGACCAGATTTGAACACTCTGGAATCTGTTGCGCTTATAAAATAGCACCCCACCCCTCCCAAAGTAAATTGATTGTCAAGTGAATCAGGCAGAATGGTAAAGCTCCAATCTGTACTGGTATGGAGAGATATCTGCACAGGTTGGAACGTTTGTTAGCCAATGAGATTGCTCCCTCTATTGTTGCCATTTTATAATGTGAGTTACAGATTCAACCAGCACTTACTGTAGCCATGGGACAACATGACATTAAGTATTGTTTTCTTTGTGATGTGCTGCCCAGGTTCAGCCCTGATAGCAGGTTCCTAGGGGTGGGCTCTGCTGAAAGCACTGTTGATTTCTATGACCTGACATTGGGTCCATCTCTGAACCGGATCGGATACTGCACAGATATTCCCAGCTTTGTTATCCAGATGGATTTTGCTGCTGACAGCAAATACATTGAGGTATGTGAGGAAGATACATAGCTAATACATGTCCTTAATAATCAAATAAATAAACAAATAACTAGATAAAGAAGAATTCAGCAAAAATAAATGTTTTTACACTACTGATATTAGCATTACATTGTTTGTAATATTAATAAAAAATTGTAATTTGTAATAGTCCAATATAATTAAAACATCCAAAAGTGGAAATCAGGAAGGTACATTTTTAATGATTGAAAGAACGGCAGTAATCCACCACTGTTTAGATCAATTGAATAGACCTCACTTTCTCTTCATGCAATATGTGATGCAAGAGCTACTGTACATCTAACTCTGGCTGGATCTTCTTCACACTGTGGATTGGTAGCCAGACCCACTTGAGACTTGCACGTTGGTTGAGTTGATCCATTCCAGGCATCAAAGCTGATCAAACCCACAACCTTTGAATGAATTGTAATATATAACATCACAGGCATCCACCTGGATGGATTGTATAATTATTATTTCTGCACTATTACAAAATAAGGCGTATTATGCAGAACGTTTTATAACTTGACAGGTATTTAAGTCAATACTGAAGTTATTTATTTAAACCCTTGAACTGTCCAAACAGAAGGCATGCATGGCTATGTTATGACAGATCCAAGCCTTAGGATAAATCCTTTATTGGCAGATATCAGACACTTATTAAAATGTTTTTTAAACTTAGTTGAATAATAAAGGGCACAATATAAAGTGCCATGCCCGAAGGGCATCAAATTACTTAAGTCTAAATGAATTAAGCATCAAGGGTTAATGGGATTGTAAGAGATCCTGCTGTCAGTTGTAGAAATTAGAAATGTTGTTTGCAGGCTTCCAGTAACACAAAATCAATCCACTGTATCCAGCGGCATTAGGCTGGTCTAAGGAAAAAAATAGTGGATCACATTTTTTTAACTTTTGTCTGGTTGATTTTTGTATTATTAAAGTTAATTTAATTTACAGTCTTACAATCCTACAATGCTATCCTGCCTTGGAGAAACTGACTTCCATATGAATTGTCCTCTTTACAATGCCTTGTGGTATCAAACCCATTAAACAATAGAAGTTGTCTGCAAAACCAAAAGTCGGTAAATGGGAAAATGTACAAAATCCAATAACATTTTTTTTCTTCTGTCTCCAGGTTTCCACTGGTGCCTATAAGCGTCAGGTTCATGAAGTTCCTACAGGGAAGATAGTGACAGAGGAGTCATTGATTGACAGGATAACATGGGCAACCTGGACCAGGTAACCATATTTACATTTCGGTGGCTTTGACACTGATGGAGGCACCTTTTCTTCCTGAACAAAAGTAAAGAATTGTACTAGTGTCTTCATAATTTCTATCATTATGGCGTCATGTACTTTATTTTAGTTCAAAATCTTTCTGGTCTTTCCTCATTAAATACTTTGTGCATGTACCACAAGTCTTATCTATTACCATTAATTTACAGCATCCTGGGTGATGAAGTAATTGGAATCTGGCCAAGAAATGCTGACAAAGCTGCCGTGAACTGTGCCTGTGTCTCTCACGCCGGGCTAAACATAGTGACCGGGGATGACTTTGGTTTGGTGAAACTTTTTGATTTTCCATGCACTGAAAAATGTGTAAGTTGTTATACTTTATCTTGTTCAGTATACTGCTTTAAAATGTCTGTGCTTCTTTTCCTGTTTAAGTGTTTAAAATAGTTAAGGGGGCTCCCAAGTGGCGCATCTAGTAAAGGCACTCCATGTGGAGTGCAGGATGCGCCCCATAGCCTGGAGGTCTCCGGTTCAAGTCCAGGCTATTCCACTGCCAAACATGGACAGGAGTTCCCAGGGGGCAGCACACAATTGGCTGAGCGCCACCCGGGGGGTGGAGGGCTTAGGTCGGCCAGGGTGTCCTCCGCTCACTGCGCACCAGCAACCCCTGTAGACTGGCCAGGCACCTGTGGGCCTGCCTGTAAGTTGCCCAGAACTGCCTGGTCCTCCAATGCTGTAGCTCTGAGGTGGCTGCATGGCGGGCCTGCAGAGTGAAAAGAAGCGGACGGCTGAGAGCACACATTTCAGAGGACGCGTGTGTCCGTCTTCTTCTCTCCCGAGTCAGCACAGGGGTGGCAGCAGTGAGCCGGGTTGGAATAAAAAATAAATGGGTTTACCAAATTGGGGAGAAAAATCATTGGCAGTTCCAAATTTAAAAAGAAATAGTTGCAATTCATAATGTACTTTACCTAATAAATGCCTGTGTTCTCAAAATTCTGTTAAACTTCAACTAGGAAGCATGTATTTAATCGGTCATCAGCACCAGACCTGATTTACCAGTTTACTTGATTGGAGGGCAATAGCAAAGAATGAGTTTTTACAATGGGTTTTTACAATAAAAAGTTTGGTTTCGTGTTTGAGAATAAGGGTTGTTATATGATTTAGATATGGAGGAGCTAAACATGTAACATAAACATTATTATAAATAAATAACCTAATCACTGTGCATGCATTGACGATGCACAGATGTTTGAGAATGGAACTCTTTGCCTAACAACAATTCATTCAGTCTTTGCTGGATGAAGTTTCCAAATCTCAGCTACTTTCGCTGGGATAGCTTTTAAATTTCCTTTCCATTTCCTGATAGTGATATATTGCAGCACAAGTCTAATTGGAGCCAGCAGCTACACCAGCAGAAGCTAAAACTATAGGATATGCATAGCTCAAAAGCCAAAAAAATACTATTAAACAGATCTACTGTGGTATTTTTACCCCTGGCAGATCAGTTTTTATGTATCTGTCTGTAAGAGATTTTTAGTATTTTGTTGCAAAGGACTGGTTTAATTCAATGACAATTGCAGTAACTTTAGCTTTTTCTACAGGCCAAACACAAGCGATATTTTGGCCATTCTGCTCATGTGACCAACATACGATTCTCATATGATGACAAGTACGCGATAAGCACTGGAGGTGATGATTGCAGGTAAAGAAAGTACTGACAGCTATTTCAAACCGTATCATTTTGTATTTGATTCCTTACGATTGTATAACACAACTGATTAATGCTGCTTGGACCATTAGAGTAGACCAGAACTCGCATGTATTTGACATACCATTGTATTTATTTTTATATTGTATATACAATCTTATGTATAAGGCTAAGACAACTGTAAGTGAGTCCTCTGATAGATTTTTCTTCTTGCAGTGTGTTTGTGTGGAAATGCCTCTAAGGTCCAGCCATTCCACATGCTGAATCCAGACTACATGGCAAGGAGCTGGAGGGATTAAAATGCCTCATGTGTCTGGCTGTTACAAACCTGTTACTAAAATGCTGCATTTAAACGTTTTATCATGTTGTGGAATAGAAGTGCCGCATAAAACATCAAACAAGGATGCTGAAGAGACAAAAACAAATGCACTTAGTACCTTGACCATTAAAGAGCTCGGAGTAGTTTAGGGATGACACAATATCACAATGCATTACAGCTTAACTGTGTACATGGCTCTTGTGCCACAGTAAATGGTGTTTTAAATATCTTTTGAAAAGAAAATACTGTTAGTGTTTACATTAGTTTTGTCTACTTCCTGCAATGGAAATTGCAGAAATGACAGGTGCCATGACATTTTTTTACACTTTAATCAAGGCTAACCCTAGAGATTTATATATTTTTTTCTAATTTTGTTTATAACAAGCATAGTTGTTTATTATTATTATTATTATTATTATTATTATTATTATTATTATTATTATTATTATTATACAAAAGCCTTTTTATTGTGAAAAAAACTATACATAAGTGCCTGAGATTTTATATTACCTACTTGCATTCTTTCACAATTGCATTTTGAAAGTTGTTTTTTTTTTACACTTATGGTGCTATAGATTGTTAATCGAGGGCTACCAATAATGTTAGTTTTATTATTTTAACCTTTTTTTTTTTTTTTACATAAATCATTGATAAATGATTTAACTGTGTATATTCCGCGTATCTTATTTTGATGTGTTTGCTCTTCCTGGATAAGTATCAACATAATTACCTACATAAACAGTTTGGGATTCAATCTTTGGTACTAATTATATAAAAGTACTAGAAAAGTACTTAACTTAATATTGTGAACCAGCACTAGCTAGTCCGTGATGCAATACAATGAGAAAAATGGGTATTTGCTGACGTATAGAAATTATATTATCATACCACTGCTTTCTGTATCATGACAAAGGGGGCAAGACTTCAGCATCCTTTATACAATTAAAAAAAAAACATGGGGCATATTTGTAAATGTTTAGTGCAGTCTATAACTAACTCTTTATGTTTTGAAAGTGTTACAAAACTGAAAAACAACAAACTCAAGACCATTCAAGAGACCTTCAGTAATATTACCAGTACTTCATTGTTTGATTCTAGTTTTGTACCCTAAACAGATGTTTTTCGCTATTGAGAAACTAGGGAGTTCATTGGGCTGGAGTAATTGCTTTGAAAATGTACCCCAAACAATCTATTGTATAGGATGTGTTTAATTAGATTGAGAAAGGATGCCTTATGCTGCTCTGGATATAGATGTATGGTGTAAAATAACCTGGAGCACCAAAGTTGACTATGCAGTCTATAATCCACTTGTGGGTGGTCCATATTTTAACTTTTCTGTGTGTCTTGTTTGTGCTGTTTGATAAGCAGCCTTGAATCTGTCATCCAGTGTGTCTTTTACCTGTTGTGCGATGTCTGACTTTTGAATTTACTGTAACGAAATAGTATTGTGTGACAGCAATAGTGTCCAATATAACGGGTGTCTGTAATGAATATCAATCTGCAAAAGATTTCTGTTCACGTTTTATAAATTTCATACTTGATTTTTTGTGCATAATTGTCTAATTAGTACATTTGTTAAACATTGTATTATAATGTAAATTAGAAAAAAATTGCTTGATGCATGAATTTATTTCTCAACCGCCACAAACATCACATATGGTATGGCTCCAAGTTACTGTATAAATTGTGTTGAATGAGACTTTAAAATGTATTGTATGGATGACAATCATAGTTTTGGAAAATAGAGGAAAATATTTGATGTATCAAAATGAATGTGAAAATGTGTTTGTCAAAAATGATGTTCACTATACAGAAAAATGAACATACAGATCATGTTCAGAAATAAATACATGATGCAGCTTTCAGTAGGGATGTGTGGATTTAGAATCTTTCAGTAAAACATTCGGTAAGGTGCTGCTCAGATTCTTCCTAAATATTAATGTACTCTTCCCATGACATCCAATAAGAGAATGAACATCAGTCTTAAATGACTAATTACTCTACACATGATTAGACTATTTAAATTAAATTCCAGTTGAAGTACTGAAATATAGGGGGAAAATGATCAAGTTCTTCCTACTTCCGTTTACTTAAAATAATCAATTGTTTTGTTTATAATTGGAGGTATACACTCATGTGAATATCTAAAGGTAAAAAAAAATGCTTTGGGCTAGGCTGCAATTCTAGGTATTGTATGTGCACGTTAAAATTTGAAAGTTTAAAAACACTATGTCCAGTAGTAGTTCTGAGTACAATCATGGTTATAGTTATTTATAAGAAGTTGTGTATAGGGAGCCTCTTATTAAAACAGCCCAAGGTAACATATCTCAGAATGATACCCTCTACACACAACATATTAAACTTACCAATCATGTTCTTGGGTGTCAGTAATCCATCTAGATAACTGTATGCAATGAGGTTTAAAATAATCTATACTTAATGTCCCACAAAACTGCATAACAGTTCCACATTCTTTTTAAGATACAAAATGCTGTGACTATGGATTCACTTTCAGTTTTCCTTTTCAATGTCTTCCCATCTGTCAGGCATTTGGGGTTAACAAATAGAGGACCACAAGTTGTTTACATTACAAAAAACCTCTACAGTAAAAAAAAAAAAAAAAAAAAAAAAAAAAAAAAAAAATTGCTTTAGTCTATTGGTTTGCAGCCCTACTAAAACAACCAGCTCACTGTTCCCTTGGGTCAACTACTTCTCCGATTCCATTGCATCTCTTGTTGGCCACTATCTTTTAAATAGTATGTCATAACTTCCCGAAAAGGTGAGTTTAGTCCCAATGAATTCTATCGGTCCAAAAAAGAGATCTGCATCCTTACAGTGTTCACACACTCTCCTCCCTGTTATTGTTTACTGACAAGAGGCCTTCTGTTGGTCCTTAGGGCATATTTTCAAGTCAGTAAGAGGATTATTCCCAGTATGCTGGATGAAATAGCTTCCATTTCGCCCAGTCCTAAGGTTCACAGTACACCAGTACAAAAGTAGGTCAGACTTACTTCTATAATTACTTAATAAATGGAGGAGAGGCACTGGAGGATTACTGAATCATTTTGCAGCGCTACAATATATGATCCCTCCCCACCGTAGCTTTATCCTGTGCTTCACTAATCCATTAAAAACACTGCAATCCTGCCATATGGTTCAGAACTTTTAGCTGCTGAAATACCACTATTGCCTCTTCAAGCCTGCTTGCCAAATATGAATACGTTAGTCAGCCATCCTTTATGAAGCAGCAGTTGATCAGTCTAGGGATTTTGGGGTTAAGTCAAGAACTGTAACATCAAATGGCTGCACAGAACATTTAAAGTGCAATAGCAGAGACCTGTTACATTGTCATTTACCCAAAGCAAAATGACAATACATTTCCTTTAGCAATATTGCCCAATAGTTTATAAATGTTGTATTTGTATTTAATAAATCTCACACTGACTTGTCTATAAGCTTTATTGGTATTTGTTTACATTTCACAATGCATTCCACAGACTTGGTTCTCAGCAGAATTCATCACATTTCTATGAAGTTTCATTCACAATTACTTGCATAACACAAAGAATGCTTAAATTTCCAAGTAACATATGTTGCAGCTTTAGATATTCAGTCCACAGATAAATCAGATACAGCAGGGTTTAAGTGTTCAGTGTGTAAACGTGTTTTTTGAGATTTTACTATGCATCTGCAATGAAGTGAATATCCGCATGAATGTGTTTGCAAAGGTACTAATGTTCTCTGAAGCTTATGTGCTATGGAAGTTATCAGATCACAGTCTGAAATATCAAGCACTGTGGAGCTGTTGAATAAAGCTTAAGCTTTTGTGAAACACTACACAGTCAAGCAATAAAACAGTAAAATCACAATAACACTAAGTTTATACCAAAGTGTCCATTTCTTGCCACAATGGTACCATTCACTAAACATCTGTTGCATTTAAAAATATCCCCCGACCTTAACTCAGACTCTACAAACAGTAGGTAAACGGTGAAAAAAAAAGAAAAATTCCCTGCTCCACTTTGACCATGATTTCCTTTAACATAAGACTTTCCATGGCAAAGCACAGTGTATGGTTTTCTCAAATCGTTTTCTTAAATACAAACCAGTGTTTAAAAACAAGATAAATAATTAGATCTATGCAGTGGCATATAATACTTGGGCTGGTGAAAACCAACGACAGGTTAACAAGAGTTACATTTTCACAACACGAGAGGACTGCTATACTGGTATAGAGATTTGTGAAATTACACTGCAATGTCAAGGTAATGTATTGTATTCGCTCCCCACCCTCCCCTCAGCCCGAGTGACTCTCCAAGAGATGCTGCCTGAAGCCCTTACTCCGTCTTGCGCTTCAGTCCAGGGACTTTAGCTTGGATCCTGAAACACAAACATCCTGCTGTTATAACATTTGCTCTCTTGTGCAGAATGCAACACACACAAATCTTAATGAAACCTAGCGACATTCCCAATTTAGCATCTACAGTCAAAATTGTCCATGACTTTCACCCAGTGTATAAGAAAACACGCATTACCCACTACCCCATCATACTTAACTTGTGTGTCGTCGCCCCCCCCCAAAAAAAAACCACTCCTGCCAAACAGCAATATCACACGATAAAAATGAAGCCAATTTCTTGCCATAGTTTAACCATACTTACTTAGCAACAATGTCTTTAACTTGGTTGTTCACCAGAGCTAAATAATGGTCAATCTGTGCCTGGAAAAAAGTAGTAAGAAACAACTTAGGTCATAGATTTTACCATCATACTCTTTTTATGTTTCTGAAACTTGCATTTAAATCAAATTAGTAATAACCCTTAAATACTTTATAACATTGATGAATTATGATTATCGAAGCTGTTGCATTCCGTTACGATGGCATGGCTCCCATTATAGGTTCAGATTAGCAAGAGTACTAATTTAAAAAGAAAGCCTTCTGTGAAAATAGGGGTTTCCATTTAAATACATTTTGATTTACATACGCAAATGAACTTAAATTAAAAAAAATAATTAAACTCTGCTCACCTGGTGCCTTTCATAAATAACTGGGATGCTAAACACGGAAATCAAAGCTGAAAAGAAACAGAATATATTTTCAAACTGCAAGACAGTGAAATGTCCAGTCTCATAACACAGGGCCATAAACTTGTTTTCCTAGTATTTGCTTTTCATATAAAACAGGTTTGTATCCGACTATAAAAATCAGGAGGGGACAGAGCTACTTGCACTGGGAAATCAGAATGTATAGAAGTTTTACCTTGTATACAGTTCAAGATACTTTATTTTACTACACTACAGTAAACACTCTTTAAAAAAAACTTACCCAGAATTAGAAGCGTCAGACCATTAAACAAGGCGCCAACATAGGTAAGGATCCACATCAATACAGCAAACTAAAAAATTAAAAAAAAGTTAAATATCAAATATTGAATCTGGTTTTAAATGTGTATTTCTGGGGAGAATGGAGGCAAAAAGGGATACATTCGCAAGAATGTGACAAAAATAAAAAGCTCATGGCTCAGAAAGTGTCTGGAATGTGTCACAGTATATTTCCTGCATTATTTAAAGCACCGGCGTGCTGTTGAGGTAACACACATCTATGATGCTTTACACAACAAAGCCTCTAATGTCCTGAAAATCAGATACAAAATATACTACAAATGGATTCATTAAGAGATTAGATTTACCAAGACAGCTTTTAGGATGATTGCTGATAAAAGTGCATCTAAAAATAAAATGGAATACACCATTTAAAACAAACAGCTGACCCTGACCACCCCCCCCCAACCTGTTGAATACACCATTATTAGGACACGGAGCTTAGTGTTGACTATTTATTCCATTCTAGGAGACTGGGTAGGGCAGCTTTCCAGACCTTCAGAAAAGTCAACATCAAGTTCGCCTGAATATGTATCTGTTTTTCCTTCACCATTAAATTTGTCTTTGCCTTTCGTAATACAGCAGTTTGTTTGGGTTGGGCTGCAGACAAAGTAGGGGTGTTGCGATGTGACGATAAAAAGATAAAAATCGCAATATAAATTCTAATGATTATTCTATCGTCCAGTTATTTCATTATTAAAAACAATCTTAAGTAAAACCAATTGTGTGTATAATAATAATTCTAATGCGTTTAAATACTCCCGTTTTATGATTAAAAACCAAAATGATATTGAGTGAGGATATAGTGAGTGTGGTGTATACTCGACCAAACACATCAATATATGGGGCTACTCCACGCTCAGCGCACACTACATCCTTACGGCTGTTTTCTAATTATTTAACTAAATATTAGCGGTTCAAACATTAAATTTAATTACCGTTTTTTGTTTAACCCAGTAACAGTGTCACAACTGGATTTGGGAAGAAGACATTCAACATCCTTACAAAAAAAAACAAAAAAAAAAAACAGACTAACAATTCTGAGAAACACCCAAACTAAAGTCAGGTAAAAAAACAAAACCCTTTCTAAAAAAAAAAAAAAAAAAAAAATCTCAAATAATTGATACCTGTTTAGTTCTGAGAGTTCTGTATTTAAAATAGTGTTTTGTAAATATCTGTTGTTTTATAATTAAGCACATTATTTTTTTTCAAATTAGTTTATAATGTTGTAAAACACGTTTTAGCTTAATAAATAGTTAACATTTTAAATCTGCAAGAACTCTTTTTTGTAGTTCTTTCTAAAATATCACGCTGTATCGCAATCATGGAGATAATACCCCATAGAATAATTGTCAGAGAATTTTCGTATCGTGACATCCCTATAGCCAAGTGATGAAAAAGGTAACTGGCAACATGGAGCAAATGGTGGATGATTAAAAGAACGCCATTGGGTCCTCTCTGTTGTACCATTAAATGATTTAAATTTGTGTTTTTAAAGATTTCTCACGCTTATTAAAAAGCTTTCCAAAGTCAGAACAAGCTTCAGGGACTGCTGGGGGCAAACTGTGCAGCCACTGTGTAATCAATAACACAGCTGTGGATTTGACATGCCAGTTTTGATGGGTGTTATGCCATGGGGAGGTCATGCTAAAACTCAAAAATCGCTTCGTCTCCTGATTAGTTCCCCAAGCAAGGTCATTTTCACAACACCCCAGAGCTCAATGTTTTGTTGGTTTCTTTTTTTGGGTGGGATTTTAAAACCCATTTTCTTTTGGAAGCGTTAAAAATCAGACTAAAAAAAAAGGGAGAGATATCTCTGGATTAAGTCAGTAAAAAACAGATCTGGAACCCAATGGAGAGGTTACTGTTTGTTCACTTTAACAGTACCCCATTATCTTCTAGATGGACAACAGGAGGTTTACATCAAGGTGCTGCTAATGATGTATTCGCGATCACTGACTTGCTGGACTACACCCATGTTCAGCTCTCGAACTAGCAGGCATCCCAAGGAATGCAAGCTCTCAGCTAACAGTGACCTCATTACAAACGCATGCCCAGAAGACCTGTAAAGCAAACATTTGTAAAGCAAAAAGGTGGGAAGAAGTGGTTTTGTTTATTTTAGCGAGAACAGAGATGTGGGATTATTATCGGTTTAATTTAGCTCTCCCCAGTAATCTGGCAAATCAGATCAGTTTACGAACAGTGAAGGTCACTTGCAGTTAGCAAACAGAAACTACCACCAGTTTATTCTAAAATAAAGCCTGCCCATTCTTACTTGTATAAGTTAAAACCTCCTTTGTTTCCGAACTGGAATAACAGGTGCTCCATTTTCTGTATATTCCCACAGAGCTTTACCAACTCGCTCCCTCTCCCTTGGCACTTTCAAAAGCTACACTGTATTCCTCTCACTAATTTAAATCTTTTAATACATTTGAACAATGCCCCCTTTGTAGCCAGCAGACCCCGTCCCCCTTCATTCACATGAGGCTCCAACAACACCTTCCTTCTCTGGAGCTTTTTCCAAACATAGTAAAATCGTCTTTCAGCGCCTGGACTGTATATTGCACAAGAGTGATTAAGATTTCACAAGGAATCCAATAGATATAGACTGCTGCAGGGTCCCTTAATTAGCAAGGGAAAAAATCTGCTGGTAGAGAGGAGCACGGGGCTAAACCAAAATAAACAGAATGTAGTCTATCCTCATCTTAATACATACATATATTTTTTTTATAGATAGCTGGTAGGGGTAATGTCTTTCAAAAGGCCATTCTGAATAATGTGCTATTCATGGCAACAGCTGCTGCTTAAACATAATCCAAACGGCTAGACTTCCTTTTGATCATCTTATATTTCAATTACAGTAATCAAAATAGGATAGTCAGTTTTGTTTTTTTAAAAAGAAATATACTGCAGTAGTTTCTTCAAATATTTAACAAGTATTGCATTTTCAGGCAGCCAACACGATAATGCATACAGCCATATGAAAAGCACTAACATTTAGCCAATAATGATTTAAAATGTACGATAGTTATATACGAAACAAAAACACAAACAAAACCTTATTTCAGAATGCTAGGTTCTCCTCATCCTCCAGTTAAGCTACGCTCCACCCACTCCTGAATCCCGACCCCACAAGGACCTCCTTCAGCTGCAGCTGTTCTCCTATAAAAGAGGCGCTGACACTTCCTCCTATAGCTGTTTGCACAGGATTACATGGCAAGGAGCATCTGTCATTCCTTCAGAACAGCCAACTTATTCCCGAGATGAAAAAGTAATCCTTTAAGGTTAATGTCTTCACCAGCACCAGTAAAGCACTCTAAACTCTGCTTTTACTGAAGTATAACATTCTTTACTGCTCAAGTGAATTCAGCTCATCAAAACTGAACAGCAACTTCATTTCAACAGCACGCTACTAAATCACGATTTGGTATTTTACCAGGATACTACCAGAAACATCCTAAATCTAGTTAAATGTATGAGAGTTAATACATCTGACCTTCACTTCTGATGAAAACATTAAGTGACCGTTACAAGCTGCCAATTATCACACTTGTGTACCTTAACAACAGCATCAAGATTCAGTTTGGGTGTGGTTATCAGAATTCTGAACATGCCCACAATACTGAACACAAGGCCCTGTGACTCTGGAAAATCCTAAAATGTCATGGACTGGTAGCATCCACCCATCTCTGAAGTGAATAGCCAGCTGGTTCAGCTGCTTGGTTTGTATAAATAGGTATTCTCTACAGACCCGATAGCCTGCAGCCTAGGGGTCAATTCTCAAGAACTTCAAAACTTATTAACAACTGTCCTGGAGTACGAGCCCCGGTTAGCCTAAACACACGACAACTGTGTATCCATCCTTCCACCGCTATGGGGTTCTTAATGAGGTGATCAAGATCAGACCCTACATAATCGATATACTGCTGAATTATTAAAAACAAACAAATACAAGGAGGAGGAAAGTGGAATTCTTGCTATTGCCCTCTTTCACTGTGCTCATAGAATACAAGCTTCTTGCTTTGTTCAGCTTGTGCATTGTCTGTTTAAGCACCTGGAGCACGTTAACCCACCCCACCCCTTCGCTCTGACTCAGAGCTCATTTACCTTCAGTGAGTCAACCAGGTCTTCCACCAGAAACAGGTGGCGTAGCTCTTTCAGTGCACAGTTGATGTGGCCCAGTGTAACATCGCTGTATTTGTGAACCACCTCCTCAGAGACAGCAACATCAGAGTCCAGGTAAGCCCTGCGTACACAGACATTTTAAAATACAAATACAAAATAAGACCATCTGGTATATTTGATTCAAGTGTGTGGTGGAGATTCCAAATTCTGTACCTAAGCATGCTTTCAAAAGAAAGGAATGAAAGTTGTCAGCTGGCTGGCAGAATGGATGAGTATCTTGGCAAAGGGCCCACAACAGCAGTGACATTAAGCATAGTCTGGTTACCAAATAAACCACTCTGCCATTAACTGTTTTTTCTGCAGCCTTATAATCACACATAGTGCAGAGACTGAATCTGTAAACAGCCGCTATACAACCCATGTGTGTGTGTGTATATTATTATTTATTTCTTAGCAGACACTGTTACAAGATATCACATTATTTTTTACATACAATTACCCATTTATACAGTTGGGTTTTTACTGGAGCAATCTAGGTAAAGTACCTTGCTCAAAAGGTACAGCAGCAGTGTCCCCCACCTGGGATTGAACCCACGACCCTCCTGTCAAGAGTCCAAAGCCCTAACCACTACTCCTGTGTGTGTGTGTGTGTGTGTGTGTGTGTGTGTGTAGGGGTGTGCAATTCATATCGCCCAACAAACGGGACAAGATTTGTGTCTAGGACAAGTTTTACCTTTATACAAGTACTTCAGACCAATGAAAATGTAAAAAAAAAAAAATATATATAATAATAATAATAATAATAATAATAATAATAATATGTAACTAAACCTCAAAGCAAAAATACACAGTACACAAACACACATCCTTTTAATTCACAAACCCTCAGGTCACACAGTAACAAACGTAATTTAAAATGAATGCAACAATACTATTACATTGCCTTTGTCTACAGTAGGAGCCCAGTAAAGTTTGACCACCAGCTCGAAGAAGAATATTTAACATAATAAAAATGATAAAAACCTTAACTATTTCAGCAATGTGGAGTAGTGGCTAGGGCTCTGGACTCTTGACCGGAGGGTCGTGTGTTCAATCCCCAGTGGAGGACACTGCTGTTGTACCCTTGAGCAAGGTACTTTACCTAGATTGCGCCAGTAAAAACCCAACTGTATAAATGGGTAATTGTATGTTAAAAATAATGTGATATCTTGTAACAATTGTAAGTCGCCCTGGATAAGGGTGTCTGCTAAGAAATAAATAAATAAATATATATATGTAATGGTTCAGCAATTTTTTTTTTTTTTTAATTCTTAAAAAATCAGGTGGTTGGCAGTAGGCTTGAAAAGCTATAGCACTGACTTAATTATTTTTAATACAACTTTGAAATGACTCCATAACATTGCACTCTTACTAAACCGTTACCTTCTCTTGAATTCTGACTCTCCCACTGGAACACCCACAAAACAAAATTACTTCTCTTTATCCAAAGGCCAAATAGGAAACAAAAATGTATTAAGCAAGCGTCACCACTGTTCTGGGTAACGCAGCTTAGAAACCAATCCTTTAACCTTCCGCTCCTGTGAACATTCTACCAAACATCCACCGAAAGTATTATACATTTCTAAACAGATGAGAATCTGAAGATTATGAAGAGAATAATGTTTTCGCTCTATGATTAAATATACCCTACAATTACCTAGTTTTAATGTAAAAAAAAAAAAAGGGGTTTAAAATGTACTCAGTCAATTCATTTTTGAGAAATGTCTCCAAAAGTGTAACTTAGTGATCTCCTACCTAAACATCTGAGGTAGTTTGAATCTTTTTAGTTTAATTATTTGCGTATGTACACAAATTAGATGGGATCAGTTTTGTTTGGACTGAATTACATTTTCTTTAATTTCCAGAAGCAAAAATGATTATTAAATCAATTGGCTGTGTTCACTCTTTAATTAAAGCAAAATCTTAAGTGATATTCTATTTGTGTGTGTTTTGTGGGATGGTGAAGGGGCAAGTAGATTTTTAAGGACATGTAGATTTTTCCAGCATTTTGACCCTTGGACAATTTATTTATTTATTTTATTTTTTTAATTGCACACCCCTGTTGGATGAATGTTCTATAAAAAAAATAAAAATTAAATTAAATTTAAAAAACACATGCAACAGACAACCTTGTAGTCCACCGTGCATCCTGCCAATTATTCCACAGACAAACTACTCACATGATAATAAAAGGGTGTAAAGTAAGGGCTAAAGCAACAATAGGTTGTACAGCAGGGATATGGGTTGTGCTGCAGCTGAGGGTCACCAGAGTGAACTTCTGTTGTAGGACCGCTGCATGCACAACTTTACCAAGGCCCTGTGACGTGACCCTTCAACATGTCATATTTTACCATATGGTCAATCTACATCCTGTATATGAAGGCGGCAAACAGCCGTGGGAGTCTCATTGTAGTGAATGCACTCACTTGAAGGGGTGGCCCTCATCCGACTTCTGAATTGCCTGCAGAATCCCCTTGTATATCCTGAAAGTGATGCTGACGGACAGCAGGGCCAAAGCCAGGTAAGAGAATACACTGACAATGCTGCACACAGTCAGGGAGAGCAGGAGGAACAAGCTGGCTCCGAACACCACTCCCGTCTTCTTAATGTCGCGCCAGTACAGGAGGTCCACCACTATGGAAGAACAAGACAGGGAGACACGAGGGTTAGGGATGGCAAGTTAAAACAGAGAGGCGTCTGCAGTGAGGCCCCTGGCACTACGTTTGTGTAAAACTGTTGTCGGGAGTTATTTATTTGTGCTAAAGGAAATACATGTATACTTTTTAAATCGTTTAGACATTGCAAAAGCAACAAATCAACCATGGTGCTTGCTACGCTCATAACTTGGTACAAAAGGCAAAAAGCATTGTAAAATCATATTTTGAAATCTCCCTAAAGGCACCCATTAGGAAAAGGAAACATACTGTAGTTCCTATTAAGAATGGATTGTCTTGTAAGGTTGAGGCATGCAAACCTTGACAAGACCTTTGTACTACAATATCTGGAGTCCCTAAACAGCTGCATGGAAGATCTAAATAAATCTGTTTCTAAATACTTCTGCATTCACCTCTACAAGAATAGCAACTCTTTAATCTGTTAACCTTCACGGGTGTTCAAGTTCACTATTTAGTTTAGGCTGCTTATCTGCTGGGTAGACTAGAGGGTCCTTCAATAAAGACAGATCCCATTTTCCCAGGTATTTAGTGTGAGCTTCCCAGCAGCTGTTTGTAGACTTCCAGATCACATTTCACTGCAATATATGCACAACGGCAGGTGGTCTACTTTAAGGTGATATTGTAGGCAGGGTTGTGTGGAACGCTGCATTTTTTGTTTATAATTAAAAACATGCAACAGATTAAAACGATGTCAGTATATTTGATGCATTTTCAATTGTGCAGATACAGGTTTGAAACAAATTACGCTTTTTAAACGTGGTGCGTTGTGTAAAAATGTTAGTATAAAATCAAAACGTAGGCAGCATTCACAGTACATATTAAAAAAAACATTCTAGGGACATGCATTTTTGCAACGACTGCGGTGCATGTTGTGTTAAGTAAATGACGTGTGTGTATATATATATATATATATATATATATATATATATATATATATATATATATATAAACGGCAACTTCTGGTGTTTGCTGCAGTACGCCAATGCTACACATTGCCAAAATAAGTAAGACGTCATTAAAAGACTGCCATTATCGATCCCTAATCTGGGCACCGTTTTCACCGTAGACTTGCTGTCAGAAACTAAATTATATATATAAAAAGAAATCTCCTCAAAATTAGTCTCACCACGAATGTTTTGTTAGAATGAGTCTATAATCTAAATGTTAGGTAAGCCTGCCCCATTGCAAACGTGCTTGACTACATTTGGTAAGCTGCATGAACCGACGGTCTGGCTAAAAATAGCACCAGCATGATCAACCGTGATGCTTATCTCATCCAATTACACAGCTCTTTTCTTATCAAGCACGGGTTTATTTTTATCAAGACACCTGCATTTATGATTTCTGAGAATGCACGCCTGGTTTATATCACACCTTCCCCCGCCCCCCGAACATAAACCTTTCAGCAATGGCACACTAAAGCTGTCCTGTACCGTTTGACCTGCTCGGGCCTCTAACGTCCACACACCCGATAGATCTCAGATTTCCTAAATCCCTCTCTCAAGCAAGTCATACAAAACAATCCAGAACCAGACAATACAACTGTGTTAAGTGGCATTCAATTCAGAACGATGCAATGTTAATACATTTAAAATGAAAGACTAACCGAGTTTGGCATCCATCTTGAGTGTGCTTGCATGCACCCAGCTTTCTGCACAGCTGACTGAAAAGAAGGATTTCACTTCCTGCTAGGTCATTGGAGGTCTCTGTACTGAAATGCGTATCGCATTTCTCCCTCCCTCTACTCTGACTGCTACACACAGAAGCCAATTGCAGCGCGAGCCTTGCTGTTCTTAATGCAGATAGTAAAACAAACAATGCCGAGATTCACACCATTAGAAAGTTGTGTTTTTTTTTGTTTTTTTTTTAAACTGTACAATTATTATTACTCGCCTGACACACCCTTCATTATTAGTACAATATTAAATATTCACGAAATGGGAACAATACTAGAGATACACGTGTAAAAATAGAATGGGGCAGGAACCATTTTACTACACATACTACTCTCTAATGGTACAATAATCCCGGTGTCACGCGAAACAGGTAGACCGTGAAAAGGAAAAAAGTAGATATCGCCTATACTGCGTTCACGGCGCAAATTGCCATCTGTTAACTTTAATTGCTGAACACCCTGTATATCGCCTTTTTGTTTTAAAATGGTTAGCATAACATTGTAAAATATAACTAACTTTTATACTTGAATGTTGTCCGAATCTTTACTAAAATCCACATTTCACGAGAAATATTTCGCTAATGTACTAGACATAAATCACATCGTTTTAAACAACACTAATATGACATTACATTAATTTATAAGCGACTGTTTTTTGTAATCATTTATTCAGTGGTTCATTTTACCTTAATTGAACAGGAATTTGTATGCCCTCCTCAATAACTTGGTTCAGTGGAAATTATTACTTTAATAGTCTATATATCAATATTGAAACAGTATTCATTATTTGTGAATATATGTATTGCATGACAATCAAATTAGCTTATTGTTAATGCAGATTTAAAACATGCATGCATACTGAAGCAGTGAGGTACAGCATATTAAAAACATTGTAAATCATGCAGTGTAACAATCTGTGCATTTGTGTTGTACTGTACTTCTGTGTATGTGTGTTTACCTGCTGAGTGTGTCTTATGTAGCTCCCGTGGTTTGTAATGGTGTTCCCTTCCTCCTGTTTAACTTGGTCCCTGTTGTGTAACCCTAGCCTGCGCGCGGGGGCATGTTTTGTCTCCCGTGATTGGCCCTTGCCACTGTACCAGTCATGTAGTGCGTGGTCTGTCTCTCCCCTGTGATTGGTCCCGTCTAAGTCACTGTTTGTTCACGTTCAGTGGGTTCCCATTGGCCCGAAGTGTGTGGCTGAGGACCAGGGGGCTGGGGTAATAAAAGGCGCTGCAACGCCGTTGTGGTGGTTGTGTCCTGGTTGCCATGGTTCCGGAACAGCTGACAGGGAGCTGTGTGTGTGACAGTGCTGAATAAAGTTTTTGGAATGAGAAACAAAACATGTCTGTCTCTCCTGTTTTCTGGCTGTCTGTGAAACGCTACATTGGTGTCAGCAGCGGGATAAGAACAAAACCTACAGCGTCAAACAGCAGCAGTGAGGAGAGATGGATCATTGGATCCTCTGCAACCCCGACACATCCCAGACCCGGTGGGATGGCAACGTGGAAAACCCCCTTGGTGGCCTTGAGGATCAAGGCTGGTGTCTTGCCTGCGGGGAGTTAGGGCACAAGGAGGTACCGCCTGCCCTGAAGCAGAAGTGGAGGAGGGGCAGCCATTCTCGCCAACAAGCGAAGGAACTGGTGCCGCTTCCAGCGTCGGAGAGGGAGGTGCTGACCGCCTGGGCGCCAGAGAGTGCAGCGCTTGTGCTGGAGAATGAGACAGTGCAGTGGAGCGGCTGGAACCCCTACCCTTCCCTGATCTGCTGGGATGGCGGATGGGAAGACCTCTTTGAGGATCTAGAGGACCGGGGTTGGTGCTTCGTCTGTGGGGATCGGGCACGAAGTGGGGCGCTGTCCCCGTCAAAAGGGAAAAGAGCTGCCTGCCCAAATGCAAAAGCATAAGAGGGGCGGCTGTCCCCGAAGGCAAACACCGGAGCCGGCGCCTTCCCCACCACCTGAGAGGGAGATGCCGTCGGCCTGACTGCAAGGGAGAGAAGAGCCGCTGCATGTGCCAGCCCTTTCAAGGGCTTCTGCAGAGGGCATGAGGCGAGAGCAGGAGCGGCGACGGCCAACAGTACAACCTCCCGTCCCCCAGCAAACACCAGCACCGCCGCCTGACTACAAAGAGCCGTCACCTGACTGTCCAGTGCCACAGCCTGACTGGCCAGTGCCACCGCCACCGCTGCCGAGCTGCAAGCGCCAGAGAGTCCCGCGCCACCACTGGCATTGTCCCTGCTGGAGTGCACCGCGCAACCGACAGCATTGCCACCGCTTGTAAAGGAGCCCCGACGAGGCAAAAGTCACTCAGGTTTTGAGAGTAGGAAGGCGGTTAAACAGGCACCCCCTTACAGAAGCAAAGGGGTTACCAGAGAGGTTAAACGGACGCCCTTGACCAAAGAACCCGGCCTGGCAGGAGGAGACCGCCTCTATCGCAGCACTGCCCACTAACCTCCTTACAAGGATCCGGAGGGGAAAAACCAGACATGAGGGGAGAGGGGCTGTGTTTTAAGGGAGGAGGTGGCCGATTGCGGCTACAAGTTGCATTGCGCCCTGCTGACTTTTTGGGGACAAAAAGAGACTAAGGTGGGGGCAGTGTATTGATCTGTGCGTTTGTGTTGTACTGTACTTCTGTGTATGCGTGTTTACGTGCTGTGTGTGTCTTATGTCGTTCCCGTTGTTTGTAATTGTGTTCCCTTCCCCCTCTAAAATCAGGTTTGTAGCCCAAAAAAACAGCCAAAGAGAGGGATTGGGTAAATCTCTTTTACTCATGTAAATGACAAAACACACAGGAAAATCCACGCCCAGTTTCGCATGGGAACCCGCATTTCACGTGTAAATGTTAATGAGCGTGTTTATCCTTAACTATAAATATTGCAAGGGAGCATGTCAGTTGTTACTGTGGATTCCAAGACAGCAGAAAGTAGTGGCTGATGGGTGATTTTATGGTTGGCAGTGGTGTGGTTCACCTTAATGCTAATGCGGGTGGCTTTTTTTATTCTTGTTTTTTGCTGTGTCTGGACTGTCATGTTGTATATATCTTGTGGGTTTACAGTTCTGTATAAAACCACTTACCATGAACTGTGTTATGCCCTTGTTATAGTATTAAAGCAGCTGTTTGAGAATACCCTTGCTGTAAAAACTACGCTAAAGTTAAACATGAAGAGCAAGTCAGCTGCTTAACTGTCCTTATTTTGATCCCAGCTATGTCCAAAGACAATGCGCGTCTGCCCTCCACGTTATTAAATATAGTTGGTGAACTGGATGTCATGAGCCAGCTCGATCGCACAAAACAGCACAGCAACATCCAAGCTGTTGATGCCCTCTCAGAACTGACCAAATAAAATTGCAAATGAACGTATTGATTGTGTTTTATTTGTTTGTATCATTAATATTTAACACAACAGTAAATCCAACACTCCTTACAAGAAAGGAGAGAATCTCTGACAGCACAAGCCTCCTCAGATCGCTGCTGTCCAATTGAAACTGGCGGCTGAGGTATCCCAGTTGCCAAGTCCGCTTATAACAAGCGGGATTGGGCTTGTTTTTGAGAGTCGCAGGTTGGAGTTTGCATAACCACCCATACTCTAACATTGGTTGGGCTTGTTTTTAAAGGCAGTGGTGCTTTTTTTGGCAACACTGGTAAACTTCCCCGTGTGTCTCACAGGCAGCCAGATTCCTGAACACCTCATTCTGTTGTTGACAAGAGTTTGTGCAGGATACAGCAGGCAGTGGCAATTTTGGGAACAAACTAATGCACTTCAGTCTGTTTCATCGGTATCTGCCACCTCCGTTTCAAGTGCCCACTACCCATATTTCCCCAAGCGTTTTGTTGAATGCTTCCTCAGCAGCTGTCAGCCGTCTGGACAAGTAGGGATTCTAAGCCAGGGTAGTATACGCAGCATCACCTGATCCCCTATATGCTGTATTGCCTGAATGAAAGGGAGAGATCTACGTCTCCGCCGGTTTTCAGCCATGGTGACCTGCAATACCTGTTGGTCAGTTTTATTTTATACTCATTTTTATTTTTAATTAATGAGTCATAAGAAATTAGTTGAAACAGTATTCACTACTAACATGACACAACGCTAATGACATTTGAAAAACAATTTGGGCAAGAGCAGTAAAACACATTATTACCCAACCCGGCACAAGGTATTTTGCTTTATTACAGCAGCTTAGATTCACTCGTGTACCAGTTCTCTGTGCTTGGAAACCACAAATGTCACAATTTCACTAGCAATCTTCAAAAACAGCTCTATTAGAGTTCTTTACACATAGCTAATTTACATATCAAACCCCACCTTTCCTATTCATTTGCATGACGTCGGGTGAAAAGCCCGGTTTACTCGAGTAAAATAAACTGAGCGAACGGAAACCCAAAAAAGCATTTTACACAAGACATTTCTCGTTAAATGTCTCAAGAACCCCCCCCCCCTCAACAACTCGCATGGTAACCCCATGAATGAAGCGATGTGAAAAAAAATAGGATTGGTGTCTTTTTGCAATTTTGTCTCCCAGCAGCTGGGGTACTGACCAATGAGGAGCAGCTTCACTTGCACGCCTTCAATAAACAATGGCAGGAAAAAGATGATTTGCAGCATCAAAATACTGTAACGCCATAAACATATGCAACCAAAATATTTGGTGAATCACACCCATAAAACCTATTCTGCAGCACAAATGTTGGCGACTTGTTGCAATCAGGTCGGAGAGTAATTTACCCTCTAATTTTAACACTGAGACAAATTTATTTTCAGGGGGTAAAATGCAACATTACCTTGAAGTCCTGAGTAATCTCAATAAATACTAAACAATCTGGTAATGGGGTAGGCATTAGAAAAAAGCGCCTTCAATTTTAACTGCAATGTTACTTTGAACTACTGTACAACCACGCATGTGTTCTATAAGGTTCTTTATCGACTCAGCACATTTTTTTGTTCAAGGTATCACACTGACTGCAAATGAATTACGTTACTTATATTTTAACATTACATACACACAACCTCAGTGGACATGTTAAAACCTCAATATAAAGCCATATAGATAATAAAATAAAGAACTACATGAAGTTATAAAACATTATAGGAACCTTTTTTTTTCGACTCCCTCCGACGATGGACTGGGGTGTTTACGCTTCAAGCCGTGTAGCTTCGAATTTCTTATTCTTACTGTGACTGGCTGCAAAGACAACAATGCTAGCCAGAGAATGGATCATGTGTGTTCGGTTGGTTTTTCTTGTGTAGTTTCCTTGTACCTGAAGAGATTGTATTCTGGGAGATGTAGTTGTTAGTGGAAGTTTAAGGAGAGGTAGATAAGCTGTGCAGCAAAATTGCTATGCGTATTTTTACGGATTAATTTTAATTGTATGTATTTTGAATTTTTTTAATGCGCTAAAACAGCAAGTGTGCAAGTTATCTGGTATTAGTTGAATTTGATTTCATGCCAAAAATATTTGTTTTTTTCATACGTGAAAATGCATAACAAAAGGCCAGCAAATATGTATGCTTTACAGTACTCTGAGCTGTAGAATAAAAAAAGGACAAAAATTATAAAGACACAACAACGGGGGAGAACATCTGGCAGTCCATTTCCAGGGAACTGAATATAGCTGGTATGTACGATTAGTTTACTTTTACTGAAAAGTCTTCTGAAAAGCTATTTGTATTTTACATTTTTATTAGCTGTAGAACAGGACTATCATACTGTAACGGTTCCTGTACCTTTAAGGATAGATGGTGCTGGCTCCGCCCATATATCGTGTGTGTGTTAGAGAGTACACACAGAGAGGGTACGATTGTAGTTTGTGATTACTGAACTCCCTGTTTATCTACTGTACAACTTCATAGGGATTATTATTACTTTCCAGCATTGTGCTCAGATTAATCTATTAATGGAAGACCTTTCAAACTGTTCACAAGTGCATATATTTGTTTTACACCGGATTTCACGTGGCTCATTTCTGAAAAGGTCTGGGGTCCAGCCTCCAGACCCACACAATGTGTGTGATTTTTTTTTTTTACAGCGGATGATACAATCAGAGGAGAGTCACCTATCAACACCGCTCGTGCCTGTCACCACCGGTGTGAAAGGTAGTGTCGCAGCGAAGTAACATTTTAAAAATCGCAGGACAAATGGCACTGTGTCCGGTATATGGAGACCATTACTATCTATATTAAAGTATTCTAATACAGCCATTCAAAAAAGCATTTTAACAGTGCAAATCGGTCTTCTGAAGATTGGAATAAATTAAACATTAATTTACACCTAGATAGATAAGATGACAAATGCCAAAAAAACAAAAAAAAACACTGTTTCAGAAATGAATGCACATAAGCAGGGTGCTTTTAAATGCAATAAACTAAGACATTGTACTTTATTGTGCAAATCGATTTCAAAAGCTCATACACTGGGTTTTCAAAATGGTTTTTTAATGAATGCTTGAGCCATTTATACAAAATAAATCCTTTAGTACATATTGAATATGTCCCTGTATTGCCTTTATGAATACCTCAGATTTGTACCTCGCTCAGCATCAGCACTGCACTGTACTCTCCTCCACCTGTACCCACTATTGAATGAATATAGATACAACCCCTATTCGAAGGATGTGCAATAGTCAGGCAAGCACCTTAACTAGTGAATACAAGGCTCAATAAGCTTGCTTGGGTACCACAAGTTCATTGCCAGCCTCCCTCTGCTTTAATGTATTATCACTGGTTCGCTCCGCCTTCCCTTAGTCTTGGGGGAGGGACCGAAATCTGCAAGTTCACTGATCGCAGGGCAGCACACAGCAACATGATGATGGGGGAGCACAGCCTGCTTAGTCATAGCTCTGAGTGTACTTACCAAGTCATCAAGAATGCCTTAGTTATCTGAACATGATGAAACCTCGACTGGAGTCATCATTCACAGTTACTGGAACCTAAGAATACTGCAACATCTAAGAAATGCTAAGAAATTTTATTATTATTAATAATAATAATAATAATATACTGTATCATGGCATCAGATTATTGTTGCTCCAGTATATTAAATATTTAATCTACTATTCTCACTACCCTGTAATTGCAAAAAGACTCGCAGGTCACTACTAATACTATGAGGACACTCTGTGTCCAGGAACTTCCCTCTTTCTATAATTAAACTTTAAGCCTTTACAAGCTAGAGAATAGCAGGGGTCAGCTACAATCAAGTGGCTCAAACGATGTAAAACCACAGCTACCTAACATAAGGCCCCATCCAACAGATGTTCAGCAAAAAGGGGAGTAAACTCCATCAGTTTAAACCATAATTTTGATGTTATTTTAATTTTAGTACTACTATTATGGCTTCCAGTAGACTTTGGCAGTATCATTTTGTAGCTTCTTTGATTACATCTTAAATAGTATCAATTATGTTGTTTTGTTTAAATGTTTCCATCCTAAAATTCTAAGCAATGCAAAACTTGGCCATAGCTGTACAGTACCCTGCCTCTACAACACCCCTAAAAACCTGCTGATACACACTTCCAAAGCAGGTCTTTGAATTAATCACACCAGCTATTAAAATACACTAAAACAAAGCTTGCTTGGAGCCTTTTCAGCTGTGCTTGCTTTACCCTAACCCCACCCCCTTACCTTTATACAGAATTCACCCATCCTCAGTTGGACAGGGAGAGTGCACGGTGCTCAAAGGTTGGTCTGCTATGCTACTGCGTTTTACAGAATCTCTTCTGTTATGACAAAATGTGAGCTTCAAATACAGCCCATTCACAACTGTATGCAATTGGATGCTCTGGTAAAGTTCTCTGACGGAATACCCCTACCAAAAACGTTTGCAAAATGTTAGGAATATTAAAATAAAGTTCTACATGGACTCGGCCTATACAAATGTGGTCTTGCTAAAGACTGTAGCACAATCGTACCCAGTGTTACCATAATTCACTGAAATCCTAATGTAACCAGTTTGTTTGTGTATGAAATTTAAAAAAAGACACAACACAAAATAATGTATTGCTATGCCATAATTTCAGCAGAAAAAAAGAAGAAATATATCTACCCTGGTCTTTCCAGTGTTTCTTCTGGCAGTCCATCTCTGTGCTTTAACCCTCAGCTGTTCAGATCAATGACGCATTTCAATGCAAAAGCAGCCGCAGCAAGAGTGAGTGGGTAGAGCTGTGGTAATATGCAATCCCTGGTCTCCCAGTGTGAAGGGGCTGCAGCTCAGTCTAGCCGGGCTGATCTCCAGGACTACAGCACTCCTGCTGCAGGACTCTGGTCACCTGACTATCTGCTGGGTGTGGAGGACAATGACGCAGTAGCTAAGCTAATCATACAGCATTGCATGCTCTCAGGATAAAATGCTCAATTCAATCTTTTAACTGCACTCTGGTCTGCAACACCCCTCTCCCCCCCCCCCCCCTCTTTTTCTTGCTTTCTAGCTGCAGTGGAGTTCACAGCCAACCGCCATTTTAGGCATCTGCTCAAAGAAACTATATTAAGGTGCCTTTTTATTAGTAAGGTCTTACCTTTGAAACACTGGTTTCCATCTTGCTTGGTTTCAGATTGAAGATGTGTAAGTAGATGCATGCGAGATTCAACAAGAAAATTCCCTGGCATTACTCAATTAAGATGTGAACCACTGAACATTAACTTGGAAAGACAGGAGGATAGAAACAGGATTTTTTTTTTCTTGCCCGAGAACATATAGATCAGAACTGTTCTCTTCTAAAGAACATCAAAAGAGCTTGTGCTGGCACCACTAGAAATTAAATAAAGCTTGTTTTTCAACCAGAGCAAAAACCCAGGGAACACTTAAAAAAAAATACACATTCAAAAGCTTTTTGAATCCCATAAACGTACTTTTCACACGGCACACAGGGGTAGGAGTAAAAATGAGTGCAAGCTACAAGTAGTTTTGGAGCCTGTGTACAGTACACAATGCATCGACTACCAGCTAGGGGCCACAGCCTTTTGAGGGGGCCATACAGACTATGTAGCTGCAATTAAAAAGGTAAAAGGATGCTGAAAACACATTTCTGCACGCAATAGGAACTCCAGGTCCGACCCACAAAAATAACGAAAGATCTCAAATTCGTAAACTCTTATTGACTCATTACTGAGCAAGCCACATATGTAATAAGCAAAACTATTCACACTGTACAAGCACAACTTTCAGGTCACAGTATTTGGCAAACATACAAAACACTCCCTACTGACAACGGGGCACAAAACCATTCATCAGGTTAATCTTCATATCAGTATGGTGTGCAACTGAACCAAGCATCCAAAAACCACGATCTTAGTTAAAGGTTAGCCTCTGTCATCAATAAAAATGAGTGACTATCCACCCTATATCTGCCCCACAAAATGTCTTTGACGAATTGCATCACAGTCACTTTTAAAACACAGGCCTAGACCAAATTAAGCATTCTCCAGTTTGTCAGCCAGCCAATCTCAAACCTGGGCTTCAAACACTAGATGGCGCCAACGTCCCATCAGACTTCAAAAAACAAGCCCTGAGAATTGTATCTGCAACTCCACAACCTTATGCAACTGAACACCACCATCTCAACCTGCAGAGAAACAAAAGTACAGTGGATCAGTGTAGTGTTTCAACCAGCCTCCTAAACTGTTTGTACAGAACCTTGCTCATGACAAAAAAGTACACTCAATTAGTTTCATATATAGGGTATTTGAAGGAAGTGTGTTTTTTCAGATGTTCCTCTGTGGAATATAAATAAAAACAAATCAATAAATTAAATAGAATCTGCAATTTGTTTGGCTACTTGCATGATTGATTTTAAACACCCTTGCACCACACACTTGCTGTAAACTCCACCATTTGTGTACCTTCAGCTGGCAGGTACCCTGTCAACACCCAGACACCTTGCACTAAGTGAAGCTGCTGGGCAGTCAAATACCATGACAACAAATTTTGGGACCAAAGCTTGCCATTGAAACCAGGGTTGGGGTCAATTCCTGTTTTCAAATTCCAATTCCCTTTTAATCAATTCCAACACTTCACTGATCAAAACCGCAGTTCGCATTATTCTGTTAAAATGAGCTTCTCACAGTGGCAAAAAAAAATTGCCACTGTGTTTGTCAATTAAATTTGCTTCAAATATAGAATTACAATTCCTGCAAAGGAATTGGAAATTGATTTTAAAAAGGAATTGGAATTGAAAAACAGGAAACTGACCCAACCCTGAAACCCTAAGACCAGACAGACACTCACCTGCACTGATGGAAGACCTACTCCAGTGCAGGTGAAGCCTAACTTAACGTTTTTAATTTGTATACTGAACGTTATTGGGCATCATTTAGATATTCTTTTGTCAACTCTGAAACAAGTATATAAAAATGAAAAGTAAATCGATTCACTGAAAACACAATATTTTAATGAATTATCTACAATGTTTCGCCTTCCCTCTTCAAATAGCATGGTAGAAATAGTTAGGTAGACCGATCTGAAGAAGGCGAAAGCCAAAATTCTTAAAATACTGATTTTCAGTTTTTTTTCTTGTGATTGATCATTATCTGTTTTTGAATTCTCTGTACTAAATACTGGAACCCTAGACTTCATTATAAAAGCATTTTATGAAACCCCTTAATGACATTTCAAATAGGCGCAAACCAATTCCTACTCACATCTTCAAAGTAAAGCAGGACTAGTGCCGGGTTTAAAGTGAAAATGAGCAGTGATGAGCCCTCTGGTCAGAACTGTTTGTACTGAATTGATGCTGTCTAATTAACATGCAAGTCTGAACGACCTGCACAGCACTATTTTCCAGAAAGCTTTTCTTTTAGCAGCCTAATTTGGGCAACGAGTAACCAAGTTCCATTAGTTAAGCATGTCTTAAAATCGTGGTGTTGAGGCCAATGTTAATAGCCACCGGATTTCTTAAATTCTATAAATAAGGGTTCCCCACCTAAAGCAAATTGCGTGATGGTGTTCTGCACAAATTGAGTTTGTTGGATTTTACTCACACATTACAGATCAGCAATATTTCTACACATAACAGACCAATATTATAATATGCTGATGTGTTGTGTGTGGTCTGTTGAGTTTATTTTTTTTTATTGCCAGCTGTCTCCATTGTTACTGTCTCCACTACTAATCTGCAGCACACAGGTTTAAAATGTCACATTTACATTGCAACTGAACAATTAATGTTACCTAAAAAGAACTAAAACATCATGAGTAAGGAGTATCAAACTATTTCTACTGAAGTGAAAGAAAATAATGAAGGCAAAAACCAGAAAGTGAAAAGAAAGAATAGAGAGTCACTGCACTACTGTTATACAATGACAACAGAGAGGAGAGTAGCCCCTTGAGGTGAAAGGAATGGGTGAGGTGCCAAACAAGACAATGCACACACACATGCTGGCATTACCTGCTTCTGTGCTGAGGTTTGGTGTCTGATCAATCTTATGGACTTCAGGTCTTTCAGTATCAGAGGGAGGCTGGTCCTCATCTGCCTTTGGAAGAGGAACTGGATTCTCTGCTTCTTCGCTTTTCGAGTGGACATTTGGAACCTTGGTCACCATTTCTTGGAGCTTGACTTCTTTGAGCGGCTCTGGGGGGGTAATCTGGTTTTCTGGTTCCAGATCGATTTTCAGTGATGCAGCCTTTGGTGCAGGTTCAGATGAAAGTGCGAAGGAGCTTTGCTGTGAGCTGACATGTACTTGTGTAAACTCAATATGTTCCCCTAGCTTAGCATCCAAGTCGTCACGGCCAGATATGGATGGCATTTCACGTTCTATGCCTAGTTTGGAAACGCTTGAGACACTAGAATTATCCAGCGTTTCCAAAAACTCATCTACAACTCCTCGTGTTAATGGCTCACTGGACACGGCTTCTATTATTTCAAACTCTTCAGCAGTGACGCCATACTCCATGGATCCTTCCAATTCTACCGTTTCCACTGGCTTTTCCAAACGAGCTACCCTTTCTGGAAAAGCATGGGCATCTTCAGTAGGTAATTTCTCCAATTCCTTCAGGGACTTGCATTCACTTTCCATCACAAAACCTACAGGAACAGTGGCTTTGATACTCTCTCCCACTGCTTCGGAGGCAGGAGATTCTTGAAGAGGTTCTTTCATCTCATGAATTTCATTTATCGAAATACTGAACTCAGATGGACTGGTGGACAATTCATTCACTTGCTCAAAACTCAGAGATTCTTTAATACTTTCTAACAAGCCAGATGAACGTCGACCCATGCCCACTGAAAACTCGTTTTCCTCTCTATCCAGTTGGGCAGTGAGGTCACTTGTGGTTTGGGCTTCCTTTACTAGATCACATGCACCCATCCTCTTATCAAGCACATCGTCAAAAGCAGGTGCAGCTTTTTGAACTGCTTTAAACGAAACTGCCTCACATGTTTCCTGGTTAGGTGAAATCTGGGAGTCAGACACAAAGGCCAATGGTTTAACTGCCTCGAAGATGACTGGCACAGCAGGAGCCTCCATCTTCGTTTCTTTCACAGGGCTTGGTTCAGAATCTGGATTACCTTCAGAAGATCCAGCAGCTACTTTGCCAGAGCTCAAAGGAGACTCCAAGATATCTGGAAGAGAAGGGGGCTCCTTAGGCCACCCAGACTGGCACACTGAAGGTTCTTGTATGGACTCAAAGGTCTTCTGAACTAAATCAACACTGGTTTCATCACTATGTTTTATTTGTGATACATCTTGGAACTCATTGTCAAATGCCCCTTGCACCAAGTCTGGGGTGGGGCTTTCAGATACCGTAACGGTACTCCCCTCCAACACAGCATCAATCGCTTGCGGCAAACCAGTCCTGGCAGCACTGATGGGTTGAAAGTCAAGGAAGGACTCTGGCTGGACAGATCTCTCTAAGGCACTAGCCTCCTTTTTCTCATGCAGAATTTCACCTTCTGCCTTTTCAACATAAGCCAGAGGAGAGTTTACTGCTTTTCTGGCATCTGGAAAGTCTGGTTGTGGAGAGTTAAAGGCTGCAGTATCAAAAGTAACATAGGATTGAGCTGTCACGGTAGACTGAACTTCAGGTGTGAGGGGTGACTGCTCTGAAGATGATCCAGAGGTAGTGTCTAATGGGGATTCAGCATCTTCCCCCAATGTAAAATCAAGTTCATCCTGACTTTTTTCATTCTTCTGTGACTCTACTAAATGGCCAACTTGATCATCAGGAGAAAATTCAAATCCACCAATTTTACAGAATAGTGTCTTTACCGTATCTACAGGGGACTCCAGTGCAATACCAACAATCTTGTCTGTCTCAACGGCTATTCTATCAACTTCAGGCTTTTCAGGGACTGGAGAGGTTTGCTTTTTTAGTTCAGACCCTATCTGCAGGTCTACATGCTTGAGCGAACTCATTTCAAGAAAATGTTCCTGCTGTGCATCGGCAATCTGATCAGGTTCCAGTGGAGTAGTACTGGTCTGTAACACATCTCCAAGCATGCCAGTATTCCACTCAATAGCCTTTTCTACCTTTGTGTCCTCCTCCATTTTCAGAGGAAGTTCCACAGCTTCTCCAACAGGAGGGGTTGCTAAACATTCAAAATGAGAGTCAAATAATTTAATATCACTATCAAGGCTCAATTTGGTGTCTGAGATTTCAGTCTCAGTTTTACATTCTGCAGTCTTCACCTCTTCTGTCAAAGGCACATCCTTAGGAACTTTCGAAGCTGAATCTTCAACAGTCTGCAACAGACTATCAGGTGTCACAGTTTCTTGTACCTTAGCTAACGCAGGAGCTTGGTCAGAGCTTTCAGAAAGAGAGAGTTCTTCTAAAGAGTCAGGAGAAGGAAGAGGAGACAGAGAGGAAACTGGAGCAACAGTCTCCAGAAGCACAGAGGAACCATCCTTCTGGTCAAGAGAGGGAGTGCTGCGTGGCTGCCCTGGCATGTCCACAAAGCTCTCTGAGACCATGGACAAAAAGGGAAAAATGCCACAAAATCAAGAGACATTCTTCTAATAAACTAGCTTGACGGTACATGCTACATGATGCATCAAAATTCAAAAAGTAATTCCCCATCAACAAAAGAAATGTTAAGCATCAAAATTAAAACCTGATTGGATGCAAATTGAAATCGTACATGCAACGAGTCTTTTAACCAAATTTAAGATTTAGATACCAAAACTGAGTCATTAGTACTTTACCGGTCAGTGATGGGAAAAATGTAATACAAATGCATATTAAAATAGACCAAGTAAGTTCTACAATAATCTACAGTATATGGGTGGTGCATTAACTACAATGTAATTCTGACATCTAACAACATCTAACTGCATTCTAGGATGTCCTTATGGAGGTTAAGGATAGATGGAAGACTAAGAAAACAAGCACACTATTACATGCATTGTGTATTTCCTGTGCAAAAGTACAAATGAAACAGCATTTATTTTAGTTTTTTGGGGGGGAGGGGAGGGGTGAAGAAAGTGAAAGAAACTCAAGGCAGGCAGAATAAGGAACAGTTTAAAAGGATACGAAAAAAAGCTAGCAGAGAGAACTTGCCTGCAAAGGGCTGCATCAAAGGCTCAGAAGAAGGAAAAATGATCTCATCTGAAAAACAAAAAAGAGCAGCTCAACAGTGACAGAACATTGCACCAGCTGCCTGGAGGCAAAAAGCAGTGAAACATCCCAAGTATCAAACGTTAGGGGAGGGGTAGGCAAGATTTAAGGAGGTCTTTCAAAAGTCAAACTAATTCACTATAAATTTGAAAAACAACCTGTCAAGTAAAGGATAACTTATACCATCAAGACCATGATGCAAGTTAATAGATCGCTTTCTAGTCTAAAAGGGGTTAGAAGCAGCTTGAATCAAAGAATCTCTTTAAACCACATGTTTATCGTGCATGCCCATCGGGATATAGGACTGCCCTGCAAGAATAATGCTTACCAACATTCAAACAGGAATGGGATCTCTGGTAGAAGTAAAAACGTCAACCCAAATATGCCATTAAGTATAGTCAACTGAAACCATTCCTATGGTTTCAAAAGGTATCTATTAAATAGATCATCTTTGGGTAAAATTATATTAATAATGTACAGCAATAAAGCCATGCCATGGCTGCTTGAGGTGTATTGAGTGACCAAGCAAACCTTTAGATCAATGAGCGATCTTTGGTACGAAGCCTTAAAAATGTAATAGTAAAACTTCAGATATATCCATCTATACATTTCTGAAAAGATGACTATGGCCAATTACTGCCAAAGAAATACATTTAATTTCTTCCTTCTGAAAACTGCCACTGTCCCCAAGATGCACTCTAGTACTCTAGAATCTAAAGGGCACTTCTCACATCCAATTCAAAGTGCATTCAAATGAGTTTGTTGGTTCACTTGCAGATTGATCCAGACCACAGTTCTATTGGTTTCACACTGCACTTTCCAAACGCACCCGGTTCTCTTGCTGATTGCTAGAGCAGAAGTTTTCAAATCAGGCCCAACATGGAGAATACTTCTCGTGATGTGGTTGTGCTGTTGTCTGTGTTATTTTGGTTTAATTGGTGCAAAAAACGTAAAATCATTGCCGAAGTAAAATGCCGAAAGAGCGTCAAGTTTTGCCATTATGCTTAAAGAACATGCTTGCTGCAATAGTAATTAAATCTCAAAACACTATTAGCATAATTTCATTTAATAGCCCTGGGGTTGCACCAGTTAGTAAATCAGCCCCATAGTATTTCTTTGTGATGTGCTGTTGTGTACATGTGACATCAGGGTGTTGTCTGGTGTGTATGTGTGTTTCTTTGACAAGCCCTGCGTTGCGTATGTGCGACAAGGGGAAGACACTACTTTACTTGGTGCTTGTTGTAGTACGTCACTTGCACAATTTGCTTCACTGTTTGAAGCAGTTCGTTTCCAAGTGAATTGGAATACGTTTATGTGAAAGTGCCCTTAGAAACCCAGCAGGGAAGCCGACGATCATTCCCCACCTGGCAAAATATCCAGGCACCTTTTAAGGGAATGCGTTACAACACGCACCAGCGACCCCTGTAGTCTGGCCGGGCGCTTGCGGGCTTGCCTGTAAGCTGCCCGAGAGCTGCGTTGTCCTCCGACGCTGTAGCTCTTGGGTGGCTGCATGGTGAGTCCGCAGTGTGAAAAGAAAACGGTCGGCTGATGGCACATGCTTCGGAGGAGTGTGTGTTCGTCTTCACCCTCTCGAGTCAGCGCAGGGGTGGTAGCGGTGAGCTGAGCCTAAAAAATTGGCCATTCCAAATTGGGAGAAAATAATAAAAATAAAAAAAATAATTGGCAACGACTAAATTATTAGACTTCCATCAGTGTGTGCATATAGTAACAAAAAAAATCATTTTCTTACCTTATCCCTGTTGATTTGTTTAAATCCAGTCGGTTTAACAACCAATCCAGAGAACATAACTAATTTACAAAAAGTAAACACTGTCCATAGCAGTTCAGTACATTGTACCATGCAGGCTACCAAATGCCTTGCAGTAAATTATACAAATTAGTACCACTGAGGGTTCGAACCTTCCTTCGGTAATGTGTTCCGAACCTTCGAAAGTCAAAATGTACTCTTTGTTGCAGTCCTACCAACACGAATCTCACTTTACAGAGCTCTTGTCTTTGATAAAAAAAAATTAAGAGCAAACAGCTCTTGCAAGTAGTGTAGTTATAAGAAAATACAGCCTTTTATGCCCATAAATAATGAGTGAATCGGCACATTTAATGAATGTGTACAGTCATTTACAAATTTGAAAGGTAAATCAGTTATTTTTGTGATTTATTCAGACCTGGACACCAAGCGAGACTGACCATTGTGTTAAATTGCATGGTGATTTTGTGGTGTGTACGTCTGTTCAAACTCTTAATGCAATCATGCATCTTCGTGTCATTGAGGTTCCGTCAATATTATTAATAGTGGATGATTCTTCATGATGAATTCAGTCATATTTAAACATTAATTACAAATGATTATTTTGCAATTTAAACTGCAGGAATAATTGAATAAATCACACAGACCTATTTAAATGATTTATTTAATGTTAAGGCAATTATAAACAGCAACACATCACAACATTATCAAATATATATTTTTTTACTATTGATTTTGATTTGTTCCACATGTTACCTCTTTTGCCTAGCCTCTGTTCTAGGGCCCGATAACCTAAAAATAAATAATTGAGACATGAAACAAACAGAAGTGAGAAACTTTGACTTCAGACTCCATGGTGGTTCGATCCTAAACAAACAAAATACATACATCACCCCGGCACAATACCTAACCAGGTTTGTCCTGCTCCAAACTTTTTTTCCCCCAAGATATCTTCCAATTAGAAGTTCTTATTAAAACAGAAACTCTGTCACTGCTTCGTTTATTTTTTCTGCTTGTTTGTTTGCTTATTTTTTTGCACATTTACCACGTTTCCTGCTTCCAGGCCTTGTGGTGTAGTTTACATGGTCAGATGGTAGCAAAACTGCATTATAATAAATAAAAGTGATAAGATACCAGAAGTAGATGCTTATATTTTTAAGTTGTAGGGTACTTGTAATTAAATATATCGCAAGGAGATAAAATCAAGCAGCAGCAAATAATGAAAAGGGGAATCTGTGACCCATGTTGCGAATGAGGAAATTGATTTAAAAGCCATGATTTGTACAAGGGCTGTCAGTTAAACCTCCAAAATAGCAATCAATTAATTGGGCACACAAAATATAATTGTTCGAAAAAATATCGAGGATTGTACCGCCCACAGAAATTTTGCCCTACAGAACACAACGATAATCCATTAACAACTAATTGAACATTTTTGTTTCTTTTGGAGGCAAGTCTTTGACTTCCAGGGAGTCTCTTTTTCTATGCAGGTTTTTTTCTCTCTTTTTCTCAAAACACTGCCATCCTCCTGAGAGTGTTCAAAGTCTTAATAAAGGAACAAGCTTCTGGTAATTAATACACCACTCAAAGGAATTAAAATTCATAGTTTTGCTGAAAATCTGTATTAAGTCTGAAGTAACATTCTTGAGATGATTTATTTTCAGTTGCCAAATAGGCAGTTTCTTTTTTTTACTGTATTTACGTGTACAGTCTTTCTGCATTTTGTTTTTTAATGTTACAGATATAAATGGCTTGGTCTGTGCAGCTGTGCATACAGTAACCGGTCTCTCTCGGCCTTGAAGCACTTGTCTAAAACGGCTCCTCAGACAAAGGGGTATTTGCAAAGCAGTAATGTATCATTACAATACAATCATATTAAGACCAGAAAAACTGCTAAAATAGGGATTGGAAGGGCAGCTTACTAATGCTGGACTCATGCCGGTATATTTCTAACTCTGCTTTCGTGCTGCCATTCTACCACAGCGGACGGTGAATTAACATAGCCAATACAGCAAGCCTGACATGGGCAGCAGTGTGTATTATATACAGTATGTATGTTCACTGTATTGAACAGCCGTCTGACAGCATTTTGGTCACGTGCACATATCCAGACGATCGGGTTCACTTGCAGAAATTGCAGAGAGAAAGCAAACAAACACTGGTGTGATTACAGAGGTGAAGGACCCAGTAAAACAAACCTGAATTCACTTGGAGGCGAACTGCAGTTAGTTTGAAAGTTGCTGGTGTGAAACCAATGAAAAGCAAAATGGAAACATTTTAGTTGGTCTTCAAGTGAATTCTAAATTGAATCTTTAGAAATGAACTAGGTATGAAAAGGGCCCTTAAATAGAATAAAAGCTATGTTGCATTACTCGTTACATGGCAGTTCTGCTGCAACCTTGAATTGTAAATAATGGAGGATGGGAATATGTGGCCAAGTTAATGGGAAAACACAATACCTGTGGCAGGTAACAAGATGTGCTTACAAGCTCCTTAAGATGATGGAAAGAAACCCGTGTTCAGCAGTTAAGGGAGATCAACATATACATTACCGAGGCATTGGATTCCAAATGGGGACCTTAAACTCGTGCTCTGTTTACAACATTTTACTGAAAAAAATGTATGGATAGTAACATTTCCTTTTTGTGACAGCTTCAGAAAACATTCACTCAAATCCTGAAATGATCCTTAATCTGTGGCAATTGGGAATTTGAAAACTGTTAATCTGTCAAAGAAGAAAGTCAAACTAGCAATGGAAAATACAGCTCCCATTACAAGCAGTTTGAGTCTAGGTTTTATTTGATCTAATAAGACAGAGCTTGTAACTTCTAGGCTTTGTCAGAAATGGCAGGCCTGACTAATAATGCTCAGCCTGTAAACCGTGCAATCACCCAAAACTCCCTTTTTCCAACTCCTGTTCTTCAGCGTAAGGCAGCTTAGCGTCATTTAGGTATATACACTGTAGCGCTTGTTTTACCATTGCAACTGCACAAGGAGGAAATGAAAATGATAAAAGTACTGTTTATATACACAGAGGCCTCAGAATTCTAAACACTGTCCATTAACAAGTGCTAAACAGTATAAACAAAAGACCTGCCTGACTGTCATTCTTCATCTAATATTTGAAGTAACAGCAGGGTACTGTAACACTACCATGGCTTGTTGAGGCCACTGCAGCAAAAAAACAACCAAAAAAAACTTGATAGAGAAAGCTTTTCCTTTATCTCATGATCATGAGAATTTAGATTCAGGATTTCAAGAGAACGCAAGTCAAGAAAATAGAAGTAATGACTTCCGTTTTCTCGAGATCTTGAGATAAATTCTTGTGATTACGAACAGCTTTCTATACATGATCTTGTGATCTCGACAAAGGATTTTTTTATTTTTTTTATTCTGATGGTCTCAACAAACCGCCGTAGTTCCACACAGTAGACTGGCCGGTATTCAAGACAGCACAGACTCACTACTGCACCACATAGCACATGACTGGAGAGGGGAGGACCGTAAACGGAGGGTCCAGTATAAAATTAGTTTTAATTAAAAAATAAAAAATCAGGAAACATTTTTTCCACTCAAATCTAAATGAATTTCTTTAAAATGTATTTTCTAAACAAATAAATCAAAAAGTAGGTGCGAGGCTGCTGAACCCTTTTACAATTAGGAGTTACTGAAAAGGTGATACTGCAAAAAAGGTCCGTCTTGAGCATGAATTAGATTTTGTACATCCGTTCCACGTTCAGCCTCTGGGTTTAAGTAATATCATGGTCCTTACAAGATTCAGGGCAGCATAGAATGACCTGGCCGAGATCCAAACATGTGATATCTTTCTGCAGGCTGTTTAGGAATTATCACTATCAATAGAAGGCACTTAGTACTCTGATATGGAATTCCCAGATCACGTTTCAAAGTGCAATACTGGATATTGGAATGAATGAAATTAATAAATTCCAGCCATGTCTTAACTAGTTGATGAGTATTGCTTAATAAATACTCTCTAGGGCAGGTTCTGAAAGTGTACTGCTTCGCTTTTTTGTAATATTTGTTTCCATATCCAAGAAAGAACCCCACTCACTAACCAGTTTTCAGGGTCAATTCCGTTCCTCACCTCTAAAAATTGAGCAGCCACGTCAGGTACTTAAAACGATTAAAAAAGCGGAAGCCGCACCCAGACTTTAACAAGGTTGCTCTTGCAGTGCCTTCCTGGTGGCGTCCAAGCCGCCCCGCCCCGCCCCTCCCGCAGGCTGATGTGAGGGAACAGAAAAGTATGCGTTGTCACCGTCCGCCCAAAGCCAAAGCAAAATACAAAAATAAAAAAAATAGCAGCATCTCACGGTCTTTTTCTGAAAAAAAATTTAACGCGTTTTTTTTCTACCAATAGTGATAAAATTGAATTAAAATCTAATCCAAAATAGTCCAATTTTAACCTCGGCTACTTTTGCACAGATTTGTTCAATTCGCAAATGTAATCATGCGTAGGCCGACATTGCTTTAAATTGAAATTTAAACTATTAGTGGAAATTGAATTAATGGAAAACAATATGCCAACGAAGCAACGTGTGCAGGCCTACAAGTAACTGAAGTTTAAAAAAAAACATTTAAATAGTTTAAAGGTGTTTAAGAGATTAAATGTACTGTATATGTATACCACGACTTGATTGCACATATTCTGCGTATTGGGTCAGTTAAGCGGGGAAAAGGACGTATATTCACGCTAACATTGTACATTTTGGCTACCCTGTATGAGGCCAGTGCATCCCCATCACAAAAGAGAAATGGCTGACTGATACCAGATTTATTTTTTAAAATATATAAAACGATAAGGTACTGTGCAAGGTTTACACACTTGACTACACCTAATCTGTCATTATAAATACAATTTTAAAAACAAAACAACAAGTTTTCTTTTCATCTTTTAATCACGTTGCATTTATCCCAGGGTAAAAACAGGTGACAAGATCGTTAAAGTGTTATGCGTCATATATGGAGAGATGTTTGAGGAATATACAAAGAGCAGTAAAATGCACACCACACTAAATACAGGTAAAGCACCCCGCCGATTTCAGGTTAGTTTGGATAAATAATTAACCCATGCTTCTTAAGTTCAGAACGTTGACGCATAAGAATTTTGCTCAACATTGTTTTCACAGACTTCCTCTTTTTACAGTAACAGTGATGACTGTTGTATGTTTATTTTACTCGTAATTTATTATAAATTAGTATTTTTTTTTTTTTTTTTTTTTTTTAAGAACCAGTACTCACTTGAAAATCCCGACGATGAAGACGAGGATACCGGTGAAGGGGACAACTTGGATGGACTATCAGGCTTTGGGGTTTCCGGCTTTTTCTCCTCCGCGATAGCAGCAGTTTTCTCCAATGTGTCTGGAGTCTGTGTCTTTGTCTGCTTCTTTTCGCCCTGGTGCTGTTCCGTTTCAGTCGGTGTTCCCTCCGGCATAGCGTAGGGCTCAGGTTTAGAAAACGAAATATTGGGCACGGCTTGGTTAACTGCGTCTGCCGGGCGAGGCGGAGAAGCAGACTGATGCCGAAGGAGAGCATCTGCTGCACCGCCGGCTAAATCTAAAATATCTTCCACACACACGCTCGCCTGTGCCTCATTATTCTCCATCAGGTCGGAGGGTTCTTCCATATATTGTTTTTGAACAAGTTTGCTGAAATCATCAGCACTGGGTGTTGTAGAGCTTACCTGATTCATATCTTCCATTATATTTAAGATAACTCTCTACAAGCGCCTTTTAAATATATATTTTAAAACAAATCCCCTTATCTGTAAAGTTGTGTACGTGTTTATTTAAACCGTTGTGGCTCTCAGCAGAGTTAAATTAAACAAGTACGCCACCAACTACACACACACAAGAATGAATAAAGAGAAGTTCCCCCCAGCTCCAGCCCACACTGCAGGAGAATATTAAAATTCAATCAACCTAACCCGTTCCTAGTTTTACTGACGGGTCAAGTAACCAATGGCGGCCCGTCTTTAATTCTTTTGCACCGCCCTTTCAACAAGGTGTCGACAAGGAAACTCCCTTTTCCATTCCAACCAGTTAAAGCGTGACTGTTTTGCATCTTTTTGAATAATAATAAAGCATTACGGTAAACTGGGTCAAAGTTCACTGTGCAATCTATGTGTAACGGCAATGACGTAATACTGTAAAAATGCGTGCCTGGTTGTTATCATTTACGCAATAATTTTACTACATTTCAAAATACCTTGACCTTTTTAAAATAAGTATGCCTTTAATAAATTAGAATAGTGTTGGAAATGCCAGCGATGGACACCACTGTACCCGGTCAAAGCTGGTTGTGTTGCTGATTTAAATTAGTCATGCTGGTTTTATTGACTGTAAACTGAAGCCAGACATATTTTTCAGGTTATGGTGGTTAAACTACACCCAAAAATTTGTATTATTACTTGGGTGTGTCACTTGACATTAAAATGTAATAAATGGATATTTCACAATGTAGAGTTGGACTTTGTGTCTAATTCAGTGTTGAGATACTCTGTGTTAAGGTGCTTTCACCAGAATTCTTCAGCAGCTCTGCCACTCTAGTTGCTAGCTTGTGTTTGTGTGTGGCGGGATTGTGTAGTTACTGCATGTTGACAGAAAAACAAAAGGAAACAATTCACCACATGGTCTTAAACATCCAGACAGCTCAAATTATTTCCAACTCAAACATGAATTTTGAAGCAAATCTGTAACAAAACAAGTCAAATGGACAAACATTTATAATGTTTATTAACAAATACACAGGGACAAACAGACAGTCCAACAACATTCACCTTTCCACTGTGCCACAGCCTTCACTAAAGACTCTCCTCTCCAAATTCACCCAATAAACAAAGCCTGTTGGCTCCCTTTATATAGCATGTGGCTGGGGCTTGATTGATAATCAATTATTCAATCAGGACCTTCCACACATGTATCGGGCAGACTGCCAAACTAAAATTCAAAATAATGAATCTTTATTTAAACAGAAAATAAGGACACACTATTTACATGTGCAGGGCTTCCGCATGTCTCCATTGATTTTTTTTTCCTCCACAAGAAAGAAAATTTGCATTGAAACGTTTGTCTAATTGGCATAGCAATTAATTAGCAATGTATGTGCTTATTAATTATTTATTTAAAGTACCAGAACATGCCATGTACAATAGAAAACCTATGTATTGGTGGAAATATGTCTTACCTTCTGCTTTAAACCATTGAAAATATAAGGTGTTCGTAATGATGAAACATATAAAAACCCAGGCTACAAAATGTAGCTTGAGGCTATAGAGCAGGGGTGTCAAACTTAATTCCTGGAGCTGGTGGCTTCTGGCTTTCGTTCCACCCGATCTCTTAGTTACTTAACTGGTCTAATTATTTGATTAATTGGACACATTTAACACTTCTCTCCACACCTCAAAATGTTTCATAGCTAGTGTACCTTAAATCAAGTGTATTTTTTTCAATCATCAACTGTAAAAGACCTTGAAAAATATGGAATATGTCCAATTGAACAAATAATTTGATCAATTCTGTTAATTTAGCTCTTAAGTTGGAATGAAAACCAGAAGACCCTGCAGCCCTCGAGGACTGGAGTTTGCCACCCCTGCTTTAGACAATGAGCCACACACCACTAGGTATGTAATGATGTGAGCATAGTAAATTCTGCACTTTAATAAAACTTCATTTTAACGGATATGCTGTGCTTGTAATAGGACTGGAATAATGTTTAAGGGTCTGTGTCTCCAGCTTTATATAAATGTATTACAAATTAATCAGTTATGATGTTCTCCTTGTTCCTACAGGTGATGCAATCTGAATGCTCTACACTGGGGCAGTCACTGAAGCTCAGAACATCAGCAACAAACATGTGTTGCCCGTTTGAACTTAGCATTGTGCAGCATCACAACGTCATAAAAACAAATTACAAATTAAAACATTTTTTTAAAAGCTAGCTATGGAGTGGAATACAGATTCAGTCCAAACATATGGATATTAAACATGCACCACACCAACATTTTTCTGATATGTCTTATAGCCAGTGCTAAAAATACAAATGATGTAAAATGATCTGCAGGGCCCCCAGATAAGGGTTTAGTTCCAAACCACTGGGGGCATAATCACTGTACAGCCTCCAACAGTACATTCCATTTAAGACAAGACTATTTAGCTCCAAGATTTCATTTTGTATCATATACTATATTGGGACAGATGAATAAGTGACTTAATGTCTTAGTATCCCTGTGTATATATTTGTCTCCTTCTCAAATACTGTACAGTGCAGTGGTAACCAAAATATTATTTGTTTACTATGATGAAAGGCTGTCTGGTACATGTGTTCTTATTGTGGACTATGTTTCATTATAAATCTCCGTTCTATAGAGAGTGATAAACTTGCTAAGCAATTGGACAAGATGAAAGGTGTCTTTTGTGTTATAATGTACTGTATAGATATGTTATATCCCGCCTTACCAGCTCAATTCTCCAATAAGGACCTAAGGAGCGCATGTTTAATAGCCAATCACAAAGTTCTATAGGACTCGATCATGACAGGTTTGTCTGATAAACTATATTCAAGTTAGACATGAGGCCTCTACTATAGGTCATTGCTGGAGAGATGTGCCGATACTGACATCCAACTTGCATGCTTTGTGCGGCTGTTGAGAAACAAAGAATGCATTGAAAATGTACACATTAAGTGGCAAAGCCTCTGAAACTGCACAGTTAGCAGGTTGTCTGATGTTTCAATTAAAATACGATCCTGTAAAAGATGAGCGATTTATATTCTCCATGGCACATTAAAAGCGATGAAGTTGCAGAGCTATGCAAGGCACTATGTGCTTAAGATCAGTATTGCTCTTTAGAATGCACTTGGATTACTGTTTCATATGTGCTGCCTTATGTAATGAATCTCCTGCTAGTGGCTGATGAGTTAATAATATTGACAGCAGCTCAAGACCCGTACTTACTTCTCGACTAGAGTTTGCTCATCAGTTGAATTCAATGGGCTAAGATGCCAATTCATTACACTTAGTTACACACACATCTGTTGGGTGAGGGTAATGTTTCAACATGCAATGCTAAAGTAATTGGCAGACTGAGATTCTATTCAAATGACATCAATCTGACAGCAAATACATTGTTTGGTCCCAATGTATCCACCGTTTACAGCACTGGTTTTCAAAATGATGTGCTGTTATATGTTAAATAGCGACATTATCATTCTGCTTTATTAACATTTATCCTTTGCTTCTGGTAAATTAATTTCTCTCTATGTATCCCTCTTATAACCCATTTGTGTCTCAATTATTTTCGGTAACAGCAAATGATTTTTTAAAATCTATTTTTTATGTCTTGTTACTAATAATGTATGTTGGAGCAGGTTTCTGGTTTTTACCACCCATCCCACTTATGTACCAGACAAAGCATGCATGGATTTCCATTAGAATTAGTCAGGCGTGTTTACAGTCGATCTCATTTGACCTTTATTAATCCCAGACTGGCTCCAGGCATCATAGCCAGCATTTAGGTCCCACTGGGGCTGGAGTTAATTCAGGCACTTGAAGAGGCTGTGTTTGTCAGTGCAGCTTTCAAGCAAAGCAAGCTTACAGCACAATGTAATGTCAGAGCACTCTGTTTGTTCCGACCATTAAGGAGACAACGCTGACTCACACTGTTAGCCACGTTGCGGGCTGCTGAGCAGCAGAGAGCGTGTTTGTTGTAGCAGAAAGAGGCAATTGTCACATCACTGTTAAGGGAGTGAGGGGTTGAAATCACACCTGACTTGAAATACGTCTTTATAATAAAATGCTGCATGGATGAGCAAGTTAAATTGAGTTTATACTGTTGCTGATGACTGCCCAAATATTAACCAACCAAAGCCAAGGAGAAAAACCTGAGTCACTTTGTTTTTAATTTTACAATGCCCAAGCTCTCTCTTGAATATAGTTAAATAAATTGAACACACATTGACGATTGGTCCGCGGACCAAACACTCCAGCATCCACGTTTCCACACATAAACCTAATCCTAACTTTAAACTTTTACCCCAAACTTTTACATAATGCTAACCCTAAAGTCACTATCAGATTGTAAAATTGCGATTCAGGGTGCTCAGACTTTCCAGAACATTTAATAAAGGAGGAAATGACAACCCTGTGAAAGACCCACTTGCAATTTTTTTTTTTTTTTTATGAATTCAATGTCTGGATCATGACTGCTTGTATGGGTATGGTAGTCCCCTCATCAAGGGGACTGCCTGCAATACGGTGGAAGTTAGGGAGGTGGAAGGTAGGCTTACAACTGAGATTGAGACGGCAACGCCCAGGTCAGTTTATCTGAGATTTATCTGGAAAAATGAAAATACATGTTTGCAGTAAAACACAAAACTGCACATTAGAGACCTTTATAGCAAATGGAAGTCCACAACAGATGATATTTATGGAATTATTTTGTTATTTAAATGTTTTGTTATTTTAATAGAGGAGATCACGTTCATTTGTTTTGCTTAAAGTGGTTGTAAATTATAATTATTTGTTTCTGCTAAGGAATAAATAAATCATAATAACAGTTTACAACCACTTTAAGCAAAGCAAATGAACGTGATCTCCTCTATTAAAAGGGTAATCACCTGTGTAAAAGCAATGGTTTCCACTTCCGGTATATTCCTAGAGTAGCTTCTAGTGCATTGCATCTCAGCACTTATTCCAAAAAGCATAGGGATGTTTTCCAACAACTGACACAGGTATATCAATCACCTATTAAGTTTAATTATCGTCATGTATCATAGCAATAGTGCCGAATGAACAGAAAGCCTTTTATTAGCAGTTCACCTGTAGGAAAAGGGCCTTAGCTCAGGAGCATGTCTACACTTGGTTTTGCTGGGAGTACTGTAGTATTATTTAAAAAAAAGAAAAAATACATGAAGACTGAGCTCAAGGCACCTGCAAAGGTGTGGCTATCAAATCTGTCTATATGAATGTTGTGATTTACATTTTGGACCTAGCCAGCCTACAGTGTTTCACCTTGTGCAAATAAAAGCATGGCTTAAAAAGATTATATATATTGATGACTGTACCAAATGTGTTGTTAGTAGTAAAGGTCAGCTCAGGTATAAAAATAAAACCTGGCCCGACCAAGGCCAATCCGAACCCGACCTGAGCCCGAGACCTTTTAATTTATTTCATACCCGACCCCAATATCACCATAAATATCAAACATGCTATTGAAATACACTAAAAGCATATTTCTAGTCAAAACGCAAATTAAAAAGAAAACAAATACTCTCAGCCAAGCATCCAGTTAGATGAACATTTTACTTAGTCTCAGATACAGACAGCATCATGTTTGAATAAACCAAGCTAAAAAAACAGCAACGTTAACGTTGAACATCAAATTATATGTCGATGACTTGTCAGTATATCACACCAGACTTTAAGCTCAATGTCAGTTTTAACAACAACAATGTTTCCACTGGAGGACGCCAAAACTGGTGAAAACAATATCATTTAAGTTTCTCAAACCACGGAATTACCATGACTGACTTGGCCCTGCTGCAGGGCGAATACGTCCTTTTTCAGTGTGCCGCTGCAAATATGAATTCCCCGTCTTTTTGCTGTCATATTTAAACGGGTTGTCACTTTGGGTCCATCTTTTCATGTCTCAGCCAGAACACAGACAACCCGCCGTACACAGTACTCGGGCTCATTAAATAGCAGGCAGATGTCCCTCATTATCAACGCCAGGTGATTGTCTCTACTACTCCAATACCTAGTGCAGTGCCTGTGGAGAAATATAGTCCTGACCTCACTATCTATGGGTTAGGATTACCTTTTCCTATATGATCACCACTACAATATATGAACAGTGTTACTCAGTCAGCAGCACTGGACTTCCTGTTGCATATGTAAACAATCGGGCCTAGTGTTTGTTTTAGGCTGCATTGAGCAGCGCATTGCCTGTGTTTAGTTCGTGTTTGCAAATTAAGGCCTTATTGGTTGTATTTAATTTAAAAGATACGTTGTACTCTGCTTACATTCAGAGAAGTATTATACTTTTATATTGTGTTGAAAGGCTCATTGTAAGAGCCTGCATAACTCCCTGCAAGGACTGTGACATTATACCTGCAATAAAAGGGACACTGCAGATAGAAATAATTGCACCAACTCAGAAGAATAAAACCACTGTTTATTTAAGCAGAAACGTGTTCTGCCAACATTTAGATTTGTAGCAGGTCACAACTATACAAAGTAAATCAACGAGAGAACGTGTGTCTGGGGACAAAGAAACAGATAGTGAGGAACCATACCCTGCACCCAGATACTGGACTTTGGCCAGCTGTAGTAATTTTACTACAGAATACTACACCCTGCAGTATAAAAAGTATTGTTTTTACCTGTTCGAAGGCGAGCTTCAGCAGAAGTAGCTAGGGGCAAAAGAAAGTGAAGTTAGAGCCCAGATGGCATGTTTTGTTTTCTTTATTATTTTGTTTATTTCTTTCAAATAAAAACATACCTTTTGATTAAGTAATCCTGCTGTTCCGGCTCCTCTCTGCAAATGCAAATCCTGGCTACCACAACAATTACAGAACGCATAGTATATATATATATATATATATATATATTGAAGCTAGGCAAAGGCAACAACTGAGAGAAGAATACAATCATTTCCAGTGATTGTACACATGCTTTATTAATTTCTGTTTTTGTTTTGAACCATTTTTGATTGCCAGTTACCTTGGTTGAATTAAATTCCAGCCTGACCTCGATGTCACAATTGTCATGAATGTGGAAAAGAACATTTTGGTGGAAGTCCAGCATGGCTTTAACAGCTTACTTTGAAGGGTGCTCCTGCAGAACTATTTACCTCCACTGTTGATTTTCAAACACACACTCTGTTGAGAAATATTAAGAGATTTTTTACCCTAGACTTTCAGCACAAGACTGTGATAGCTAATGCTCATAAGAGGTAAGAAAATAAATGCTCAGTCCCTGGTTATCACTGCTTTAACCCTAAGCTTGTATGCAATTAAAATACAATAAAACATGCTCCACTTGCTATGGGCCAGTTGAGGTTACCTAAACTACTTATGAGTTATAATACTGATGATAGACTTTTAAGGATTGCTTTAAAGCACCAGGAATGTACTGAACTTAAGACACACAACGTTTTAATTTGGCCCCAGGTGTTATTTAACATTGATTGTACAGAACATTTACATTTGTCATTCTAAAGACCCTCATAGAACCAGTATTTCTAGTTTTACACTGCTTACTATTTGTGTGCAAGTGTATTTATGGTCATGTGTATTTATTTAAGCTAATGTGTGTATTTGCTTAAGTAAAAAAAAAAATGCTTGAATGCATTAGAAGATACGCTCTTCTTTATAACTTATTTCAATTCAAAATGAAAGTCTTCTGTGCCACTGAATCAAAGAGAACTTGCAATTCCAAATGCTCGTATAGTGCCAGAAGGTTTTTAGAAACTGTTAATGTAAATAACAAACCACTTTGGAATAATGTTACCTCCTTAAAGTAAGCTCCTGGGTTGTTTGCAACCAGCTTTGAAAACAACAGTATTTTACTTTCATGAAAAATGTGCAAATTGCATTTTGGTGGCAAGATTAATTTGAGCCATAGTGCTCTCTTCAACAGTCTGGCCCCCTTCTTTGGATCCTGCTGTCCTATTGACTTGCTGGTTACTCTGAATTACACACACTGTACATAAACTGCAGCACTCACTAGACACTCACAAATAATACAACATTCATTACACTGTTTATTCAAGGTATTTGGATCTAAGTTTAATCAAAAATGTTATACGTATACTTGAGGATGTTATTCTTGTCTCCAAAGGGCTTTATCCTGGTTAATTAAACTAATCAAAGAGAAAAATAAATACCCAACAAGCCCCATAACAGGTCTTCCAATTGACTGCTTTCTAATGGGTTAATAGAACCAGGGAATTCAATTGGAAAAATCCACTAATTACCTTTGACTTTAGTTAGTAGCATTCCATATTGAAGAACATAACCATCTATGAAGTAAACCCCAGATAATAATGCACATGAGCTTTGCAACACAATTTGTATTCATTTGCTGGCCCTGCATGTCCACTTTATGTCTGGAGTTGGTCTGAAGGCGATTTTTATTTCATGTTTTCAACAGCAGTGACTAGAAATAAGCAAATACAAGTAAAAAGCAAGCATAAAACTAGACGTGACAGCGGACTTTCCTGGAAGTGCTATCAAAAGCAACACCTGCCCTAGGTATTATTTGCAATGTCACTGCAACTGATTACAGAACTGATTGTAAATTAATACAGCAGGGGATTACCCTTCATTATCAGCCAACTCAATTTGCAATCCATTTAAAATCTACCCATATGTTTGCATGCCTTACTTTCAGGTAACTGGTTACACTTCAACTTTCTTGGTCATTTCACCTTGAGTTAAATTCTCCCCCTCACTTCAACAAAGCCTTCTTCTCTGTCAGCTGAGACAATAAGGAGAATATATAGTATTGCACAAATATTGAATTAATGACAGCATGTTTAACGGTTCTCAATTATGTAATTATTTAATTTATTTATCTTACATTAAAGTTTTCTGGAATAAACATCAGTTTGCAAATGTAAAACATTTTATATGTATATTCATCCAGCAAGCAAGGATGGTATTGTTGTCCCCCTCTTTTTAAACATTCCACAATTGTTACAGGTGAAATATGCCAGATTAGTTTACCTCCGATCTGAAAACTCCACCGGCGTTCACTCGTCTTTCTCAGGCGCTCTTTTTTTCAAATAAAAAAGGCGGGAGTATTGCGTGACATCATATAACCATGAACGATGATTGGTTAAGGGGATTTTCATCCAGGACCAACTGTTCAATGTTGGACCAGTAACAACAGCCACAAGTCAAAAATCAGGTTGTGCGTATCCAAACCGGGCGGCCATATTGCCTAGGAACCGAACTTCATTCCCCAGAATGAAGGGTGGATATATATGAGGTCAGAGCTAAAGAACAGCTTAGGAGACAGGCTTTTTTCCCCGCTACCCTCATGATTGACGTTTTTTAATAGGCATGAATATCAATAATAATTTGTAATGCAGTATCAGTACCACAGCTATAAAAAGGTTATATAGCTATTCTAACTACTAATATAGCGTTTTTCCAAAAAGTAAGGCGTTATATATTACCTTATAATAATACAAATGTATTTATTAGGCTGACGCTTTTATCCAAAGTGACTTCCAGGGGTGCAATTAATTATTTTTTCATACAAATTCTGGTACCCATTTATACAGTTGTGTTTTTACTGGAGCAATCTGGGTAAAGTACCTTGCCTTGCTCAAGGGTAGAGCAGCGGTGTCCCACGTGGGATAGAACAGCCTCAACATTTGTGTAACTTTACATTGGAAATGATGGGGCTAAGTATTCTAAGAGCGTATCTTTAAAAAGTGCTATACTAGGATTTTAATAAGAGCATTTAAGGTACAGAAAAGTATGATATGGAAATAGTTTTATCTTGCATAAACTAACAATTACAACATTAAGGATTTTTTTCTGTAACTTTTCCTTGACACCTTTAATCCCCCTTACTTTTTTCTGTTGAAAGAACATAAAATTAAAATCTACAAATCGAGTGTATTTGTGCTGATGTAAAATTGCACAAGTGAATAGGGAGTAACTTTACATAAACTATATGACATGACAGACCTTTACAGATTAAATGAGATATTGCACAGATTAATAAAAAAAAAGTAAAAGGCAACAAAAATAAACAGCAAATTAATAGAGCATTTTACATTATAATTTTAATAAGATTTGGAAAGACAAGAATAATTTAGTGTCTTAATGCTGTATGGAGTAAATACACTGTCGTCCCATTGGTCATCATCTTTAAAATCCTCCTCCTCATCCTCATTTTAGGCTGTGTTTGACCTACACCTTCACCTTGGTGGACCTTGTCTGCGCAGCTTGATAATAAGTAACAAAGCTTTTAAATTTTCCCATCTGTTACAAATAGAGATTTTATGTAAGGGAATAGAGAAAGAAATGTAATCATGTATGAATATATTATTATTACTTAGCAGGCGCCTTTATCCAAGACAACATACAGTGTTTTTCAAACATTAAAATACAATATACTACATACAACATTACACAATCAAACAATTAACTCTGGTCATATTGCACACGTGTTTGGCAGGGATGAGTTTTAACCCCATCTCTGCCAAACGCCGTCAAAACAAACACCATTCACATACATTATTAAATTAATATAAAAATATTTCTATTAAAATCTACTATAATTGAAAATGATACATGATTACATTTCTTTCTCTATTCCCTTACATAAAATCTCTATTTGTAACAGATGGGAAAATTTAAAAGCTTTGTTACTTATTATCAAGCTGCGCAGACAAGGTCCACCAAGGTGAAGGTGTAGGTCAAACACAGCCTAAAATGAGGATGAGGAGGAGGATTTTAAAGATGATGACCAATGGGACGACAGTGTATTTACTCCATACAGCATTAAGACACTAAATTATTCTTGTCTTTCCAAATCTTATTAAAATTATAATGTAAAATGCTCTATCAATTTGCTGTTTATTTTTGTTGCCTTTTGCTTTTTTTTTTATTAATCTGTGCAATATCTCATTTAATCTGTAAAGGTCTGTCATGTCATATAGTTTATGTAAATTTACTCCCTATTCAGTTGTGCAATTTTACATCAGCACAAATACACTCGATTTGTAGATTTTAATTTTATGTAAAAGTGTCAAGGAAAAGTTACAGAAAAAAAATCCTTAATGTTGTAATTGTTAGTTTATGCAAGATAAAACTATTTTTCATATCATACTTTTCTGTACCTTAAATGCTCTTATTAAAATCCTAGTATAGCACTTTTTAAAGATACGCTCTTAGAATATTTAGCCCCATCATTTCCAATGTAAAGTTACACAAATGTTGAGGCTGTTCTATCCCACGTGGGACACCGCTGCTGTACCCTTGAGCAAGGCAAGGTACTTTACCCAGATTGCTCCAGTAAAAACACAACTGTATAAATGGGTACCAGAGTTTGTATGAAAAAATAATTAATTGTACCCCTGGAAGTCACTTTGGATAAAAGCGTCAGCCTAATAAATACATTTGTATTATTATAAGGTAATATATAACGCCTTACTTTTTGGAAAAACGCTATATTAGTAGTTATAATAGCTATATAACCTTTTTATAGCTGTGGTGGTGATACTTCATTAGAAATTATTATTGGTACTAAATATGTTTACTTTCTCCAGTTTAACTATTCAGTGTTTGTAGTTTAATCAGTCCAGTGTGTTTTATCTAAGTGTATGTTTTTAAATAACAGTATTATTGAGTTGAGCAGGCAGCTGTGCCATCCTACTTAGACAGTGAAATCACTGCGCTGGAGCATACACGACTGTGTTATCTTTACTTGCAATGCTTTATGTGTTTATCCAATTTGATGACATTTTTTTTCCATGTTCCCTACATGCTGAAATTTCATTGTGCATGATAAAATATTTTTTTACAAACTATATATATATATATAGTTTTCTGAGCCCACTTTAATGACTAGACATAAAAAAATATATAGGCGGTGTCTAATCCAGGGGTTCTCAACTGAGGGGCCTTGAGGAGGTTTCAAGTGGTCCTCCAAATATGAACCAGAGAATGTGTTATTTTCCCTGCATGCTTATGACACACTGAAACTTGTTAGCTTCAGCATGACATAAGCATGTGCAGATATAAATGTGTTCTAAGGTTACATAACACATTCTTGGATTACGTGTGGTGTAATAGAGCTATTTCAGAGGGGGCCCAACAGATTACAAAGCAGAGGTAAAAACATTGGAAAAACACACAATAAATATATGGTGTGGCATATCCACTAGAAAGTGTCCCGAGGGCATCAGATGATTTTTAATGGTTAGGTTTATCAATTAATCAATCTTTATTTTATATAGAGCCTTTCATAGTGGACCACCATCACAAAGTGCTTTACAAGATAGTGAGGAATGATGCAAAACAAATTAAATACAGTGAAATGCAGGGCATAGTACATTAAATACAAACAGCAAAAAACAATGCAAATACATTAAATACAGGCATATTAAATTAAATACAAGGCTAGGATGTGAATTCTAAACATTGTGGATGTATGTGTCATGCAGAATCATACAAAATGGAGTGAAAAACCTGAAATAGCAATTTAGACAACAGCTAATAACGGATATCAGGCTTAAAAAGCATTGAAAGCAAGAGAGAACAAGTTTACGGTTAGGTAGTGGGTTAGTGTTAGGTTTTAGGGCTGGGGTTGCTTAAGGTTAGGGTTGGGGTTGGGTTGGGGTCAGGATAGGTTGGTTTCGTAGAGTTGCCAAGCTCTGGAAGTGAAAGGTGGGAGTGCTTGGCAAATACCTGTGACAGAGAGAGGAAGAATTCAAACTGTAAATCTCTCTCCTGACCAGAAAGGGATACCCTGCTTGTCATCAGGACTTTGTTATGTCCAACGGCAGCAGTTGCGCTGCCGCAAATTCTGGGGCTGGAGCCCAAGAACAGGGAACCGTTGGCTACAGAGAAGGGGGGAGAGGTGAGGAGACCACCTCCATCCGCAGTAGTTGCACTGCCGGAGTACGCAGCGCCGCTGCCACTGCCAGAATGTCCTGCGCTGAGAGCAGCATGGCCGCTGCCCGCGCCAATGCCAGGTCCAGAGGGCCTAGCGCCTCTGCTACTGCCAGAGTGTCCCGCGCTGAGGGCAGCATTACCACTGCCCGTGCCACCACCACTTCCAGAGTGCATCACACCGCTCCAAGATCTGCCTTTGCTGGAGGATAGCATTTCCGGTGACAGCATTGCCGCTGCCAACATTGCCAATGGTGGGGGCTCCCGAGTGGAGCATCCGGTAATGGCACTCCACCCTGAGCGCAGGATGCGCCACATAGCTTGGAGATCGCTGGTTCGAACCCAAGCTATGCCACTGCTGACCGTGGACAGGGGTTTCTAGGGGGAGGCTAGGGGTTAGGTCGGCTGTGGAGTCCTTGGCTCACCGCACACCAGCGACCTCTATGGCTGGCCGGGCGACTGCAGGCTGGCCTGTATGCAATTTGGAACTTTGTGGTCCTCCAACGCTTTAAATTCTGAACATGGGCTACACGGCGGGCTTGCAGAGCGAAAAAAAGCGGACGGCTGACAGTACTTGTTTTGGAGGACACGAGTGCTCGTCGGGTTGAATAATAATTCTACATTCCAAAACTGGGAGAAAAATTTGAAAATGAATAAAAATAATTGAAAAAGAAAAAAAATGGCATTTCCACTGCCAGGATTGCCCAGGCTGGAGGAGCTAGCCTGGCATCCGTCAGCATTTCCGCTGACATTGCCACGGACAACATTGCCACTCGTGGGCCCATTGATGCCTCCATTCCTGGCCCAGACCTATAGGACCATATGTGCTTTGCACAAGGGCAAGATATGTGGCGGGGTACACCTGCTCCTGTGCGTATTTCATGTTATATGTATTGGTGCACATGGTATGGTAGTATTAGTATTTAAAATGTATGGTTTGGTGTTTAAAAACACTTATTTTACAGCATGGATGGGGTTAAAATTCTCCATCCATGCTAAACTTGTACAGAATGTGGCCAGCTCCAGATTGATTAATTTATTGCTAACCTGGAGGTCACATATATAAAAACCTGCAGCATTGGCTGAACGAGGTTGGGTTTTGTTCAGAGGAGGAACGTAAGTGAAAGATACAAGTAAGAATTGCTACTCGTGCTGCATGTTACTTATTTCTGGGTTTGTTCACTGTGTGTTGTAGTGTCTGTTTGTCTTGGTCAAAGTGCCGTTTTGTTTTATAAAAGTGCTTTGTTTTGTTCATCCTTTTTATTTAATTAATAAACTCTTATAATGGAAAGTGATGTTATATGTAATATACAGGGCTCATACAGTAGGGTCGTTGGTTAATAATGCATGTTGTGTGAGTCTGTATTCTGAATACCTAATGAGAAACATTTTGTGTATTAAATGAGGAAAAATCAATACTGGATATTCCATTTTTCAAATAACAATAGCCTCAAGCAATCCACCCGTTAAGGGGACAATCTATATGAAAGGAGTGCTATAGTTTTTACAGCTGTATTGGGCAAGTTATGGTGATTATTTAGCTGGATGAACAGGGCAGTGCTGTCTGCTGTTTGTGGTGGTGTTTTGCAGCATAGGGCGGGTCATGTGGGTGAGTACTTTTTTGGGGATTCCATATTAAAACATACTTAAATACTGTCTTAAAACACTGTAGTATCCTATAATAGACTCTAGTATGTACTGGAGTATACTAGAGGACACAGTAGTAATTCTGGACGGTGCTATAGTATTTTTTATATGGTAGAGCACTGCAAAGAGGACCTGTGGGTTGTCTTTTAGTTTGTTTTGAGCTTTAGTAGGGCACCTAGTGGGTAGAGATTGGGAATGGTCAGGATTGCATTTCAAGTTAATTACAACTTCTACATATGGGAAAGTTTAGTTCCCACTTTGCTTATTAACAAATACTTTCAAAACAGTTTTACATTTGATCAAACTTAGAACCAATGCATCTGTGGCAAAATTACCTGCTACAATATTTTGGACATATTCCACTATGAACCATTATGTATATTCCATTTTAATCTCTAATGTCTGACACAATTTTAATGTGTCAGACATTAGAGATATTTCAATATTTTATTATGGCTTCAGTTTGCACTCAGGGTTTTATTAATACATAAAAAGTCAACTTGACAGATGTTTTCTCACAAGTTGGCTAAGCTATTTTACAGTATATATGCAAAGGTTATAAGAGATTAATTCCTATCCACCTCTTATGTGACTGCCCTTAAACCATGCCAATTAGTGCAATATTTAATATCTCATACTGGGCTGAAGTCACAGGATTTCACAATCCACAGGAGTATGTGTTTTTGTCAGCAGGATTCATTCTAATGGCCTAAAAGACTACATAAAAGAAGCCAACACAACATTGACACTCAGTGTACTGTTATGTTCCTGTCTTTTGTCTCTGGTACTTTGAAATTTAAGAGCCTCATGGCTATTTTGATAACACATTAGTGTGCCACCACATGTTTAGTGCACTTACTGCACTGCTTAAGCCATATAGAACTTACACCAACTGTTAATATGTTTTGGGAGGACATATGTTTGCAGATATTGGCTCAAGAAGCAGTGGTAATAACAACAACACATCTCTAATCAACTGTTTGTTTACGTTGTCTCTGGAATTGTGATATTTGCTTTGCTAAACAGAACCCTCTTTTGAACTGCTCCTGTGGAAAAAACATTCCTAAGAGGTGTTGTGAGCTCCTATGAAAATGTTGCATTCTGATTTTTTGTAAAGTTGTCTTGTAACATGTATGTTGGCTAATTGCTATACGGACTACGTGCGGTCCCTAGTGTCTAAGTGCAATGATAAAAGTGTTCTGGACAACCTGCAAACCAGTATGCAGATCCTTCATTCTTAACCCTGCATACACAGGATACATAGAGTATTGTAGTTACTGTAGCCGAATAATCCAGCCGAACATAACAAAAAGTTAGATCTCTCAACACTTGTTGTATAATTCTGGATGATATCTGATCTGATTCATGTAGGTCCATTATGCAACTCCAGCAGCAACAGTGATTTCCCTGTACTAGCTTCTCAAAATGACACAAAATGTTTGAATTCACTTGTGATGTAAAGTGCTCTGAACCAGAAAGCCTGCCCCATGTTTTTTTAATTGCTGCACCAGATCTTTTCCTGCTGTTTTATTTATCAGCAGAATGAGTCATTCCAGTACATCAAACTGAAACATTTACAGTAGACATAAGCTCCCATAAAGAACTATGACTGTGGTGTAGTAAAGTCTAGCCTCAACACTGCTCGCTCTGACTCTCAAATAGCCCTGGGACTGGTATCAAGTGGTGGTAGAATTTCAGCTTGCTCAGTGGATTACAGTATTGTCCCATTCACACTGAGTTCCAATGAAACCCAGAGCACCACAAATCCCACAGATACAGTACAATGCTCTGCATTTTATTCTATTTTCGGTACCCAGACAGCAAAAGATGGTAATTTCTGTTCCCACAAATATATCGTGCTCTGAGAACCAGGCTTACACATATGCTATACATCCCCATTTATATGTTAAAATGGAACTGCAATATGTAAATGGCAGTTTGACTGGGGGCGACGGGACAGGGTAATACAGATTATTTTTCTGAAAGAGTAATTACTAAACTTAGTTGAAGTGAGTTATGAGTGTTATTAATATTTTACAGACAAATGATTAAATTAGACAAGCACATACATCAACACTGCAGAGGGTAATGAACTTCTCATTCTCCAGCAGCCACGAGCCCAACCATGACCACACCACGGGCCTCAGATGTAACCTACTGAACTGTATGCTGACACCTTTTTTTCTTTTCTTTTTTTTTAGTTTTCTGTAGAAATGCATTTACGTAGGGAAAGCAAGATTCCAGAGCTGACTTTACTGTAACTGTACGTTTATCTATAACAAAGCTACTATGTACCAAGGACAACCAAAAAAAAAGAAAAAGAAAAGTTGTTTCTACCTTATGCAACACGTATTCAGTCTTCTCTCGTCACATAGAGAATTAATTTTACAGTGAAAGAGTCCCAGTAGGTCGTCAATGTAGCCTGACATCATTAAAAAGTACCTCTTGTTTCCTGATTTCATGTTGCCGCTTGGCACTGTGTATTGTTTATACACATGTTTTGGGGGATAAGCATTTCACTTTTTAGTTTGTACTATGGCAAGCTTATAGAATTACACGTTTTACAATTGGTTTCCCAACATCAGTGCTGATCTTTGCTGTCGGCTAAGGGCCCTCCTAGACTGGAACAATGGTTTTAAAACTTGGAAATAGATCAGTAATATATATTTTTAAAACATGTTGGGAATTAATGCTCTACAACATGATCTGCTTTATCAGCTCTGTGCTGTTTTAATAGCTCTGTGCTGTGCTCTGTCTCCTATCAGTGATGTTGTTGTTACAATGTCCTATTGTAAGTGACTCTGCATATAATGTGCAGTTCACAGTGTACCTCTGTAAAGCGCTTTGTGATGGTGGTCCACTATGAAAGGCGCTATATAAAAAATTATTTATTATTAGTATTATATTATTGTTTCTCTTTTAAAGCATAGGTCTGTGGAAGTGTAATATAACACTGTCTGCATAATTTATTGGCTTCTTCACCCAAGCTGCCAATGGCATACATTTCCAAGACGTCGCAAGTATTATCTTTTGCCTTTAGGGCAAACAATCGCAGTGTGGTTAGTTTGTGTTGATCTGAAATTTTTCCGCTTATATATTTTATATATGGAATTTATGTTGTATACACCGTGGGAGTGCAGCAGCGCTGTCACTATTGATATTAAAGTTACAGCGTGCCGTTCCTGCTGAGAGAGAAATATCTTTTTTTTAACACAACGTAACTTCACTTTCTCAACATCATGCACAGTGGATCTAGGACTGAGTTGGATGTCACAGCCTTTATCAATTTGCAGACACAAAACCGGTCATCTGCAGCCTACTTTATACATTTCAACAGCAATCAGCTTACAAATGAACAGCCATTAAAAACATTTAAAGGCTCCATTAATGATGGCAATACTTTTGATTGTCTTTATGCCAGTATTACAGCTGACGCCTCTGTTTCCAGCCTGGCTACTACGCAGAACTGGAGGGGAGGATGTTCCCACGTGACATATAAAAGCAGGCATGACTTGTAAGACACTTAAAAGTCTAAGTGAGGTAATCCCGTTTCACCTCAAAATAGACGATTTAATGTTGCCAGGAAGCTAAACTTTTATCGTCTCATGAACCCACATATACAACTTCTCACATAGTAAGCCTATTAAAATGTAGTAATGTAATGTGATAGCATGGCATAAAGCATGAAACAGTAAAGCAGCAAATCTTTTGATACATTTTAGTTCTGCATCTTTAAATAGCCTTTACTTCGCATTCTGTTTCTACATTTTTGGTAGTTCTAAAACGAAACTTAGTAATTACCTCTTGTAATGACAACCAGGTTTATTATGTACAGAAACCCTATTTCCCACCCAGGGCAGTCCATGTAACACTGAATTATGACAATGTTCAAATTCAGCAACAAGCCTTTCTCTTTAGCTGGTATTAGAGGAATGGTCCAGTACTGACAGCTACGTAGATAAAAAGCCAAGTAAAGACTGGAAGGCCGTCAGACTTGTCATGTGGACTGCCTGCAATCTTATCAGGCTTGAACAATCAGCTGGCGTTGATGAGGCTTCCTTAAACATAACAGAACGTGTAGCCTAAGATAAGCAACACTGGGGCCTATTCAACTGATGGTAACAGCAGTGGATTACAGTACACAGTAAAGTATCTGGAAGTATGTTAACCAGATTATCATTAAACTGGGCCAGACACATTATCAATAAAATGGTGCCAATAAAATTTGTATTTGTATTTACTTCCTTAAGCAACTGTAAGTCAGACACAGATATGGCAAGCTGTTTTAACATTTAATCCCCAGTTTCTGATATCCGTAATGTTTTGTTGATATCAGTAATACCCTTTTTGATATCAGCAATTCTCAATATGATTTTTGATATCAAGAATAGAATTATTGATATCAGAAATACAATTGTTGATGTAGAAAATCACACCCTTTTCACTCTGCAGGCCTGCCATGCAGCCACCTCAGAGCTACAGCGTTGGTGGACCAGGCAGTTCTGGGCAACTTACAGGCAGGCCCGCAGGCGCCCAGCCAGTCTACAGGGGTTACTGGTGCGTGGTGAGTCAAGGATCAGAAAGATTTAAACAAATAATGTAATTGTTTATTTTATTTTTGAATGGCGCTAACACAACCCAATACATTACTCTGTTATTAACTTGTAGAGCACACTGATGCAGTTTTGTACTTAATATAAACATTTAAAAAAATACAATAGCAAAACTGGGATGATTAACAATTTTACTGTTTCTAACAGGGATAACAAATTAAGGCTGAAGCTGTGTCAATCCCCATTTTTCACGGGATGTCTGGTAACCCTCATGTAGTTCCCAAAGACATTTTTTGTTTTTTGCTCAACTTAATATGAACTACACACATTAAATGTTTACTTCTGAGTCAGGTTACCTTGTATAGTTTGTTTCCTATGTGCAAAAGGACCTCTTTAGGTGGGACTCAGTATGGTTTGTTTCCCAAGCGGACTTTGTTGTTCACGCTTCACACCAAACGTACCGAACCGTACAGAATGCGGAACAAACCTCTACATTTAATATGGGTGTGACCTACGTTTCAGGAGAGGAGTTACTTTTTAGACTTAACAGTGCCCTGTTGAAAGTTACAGCTAGCCGGAACATTTAACATTTTCCATCAGCGTCAGCTCAGAATAGGGCACACTGACAAAGATTTTACACAGGGCAAAAAGCAGGGATTCTGTAATGTAAAAAGCGAGATTCAGTTGTTTTGGCAGGGCAGTCAAGGACTCCCTCAGTTCCATTGCCTGACCTGAACCAAAAGGAATTCTGTCAAAGTTCTCTCGCTGTGACTTGAATTTTAATAAGCACAAAACAGATGCTGCAACACTGAAAAGAGAGAACTGGAGCTAGCAAGACTACTGCTTATTTTAAGTGTTACTTTGAGCTATCAATATATAATGCTATAGTAAGCCATATATATATATATATATATATATATATATATATATATATATATATATATATATATATATATATAATGTTAAAGGTAATGTATACAAGTATTTCTTCCATAACTTTAAACACTCAATCCATCATCGTTTTCTGAGGTAAGACTAGGAGAGGTAAAATGTTTAGCCTAATGCACTTTTGACAAAGACTAAAAACATTAGTGATTACATTTTCTTAATGTACAATTTTCCCATTGTTAATGAAGGAGAAACTTACACACTGGAACCAAATTTGCTGTATAAAAAAGCTTCCATATTAGGTCTACTATGAACAGCCATTAGACAGTTTAAAAATTATATAAACTATATTATGACATAATCTGGTAACAGCTAACACTGGGATCTTGGGGGTGGGCTTATGGGCATGTGTTCTTAAATCAACAACATATATAACATATGCTCAGTCTAAACAGATGATGGCAAAGAAGGAAATGGGTTTATGCTAAAAATAAATAAATAAATAAGCCCTGTTTTCCTTTACCATTTGAAAATGTTATGGAACCAGGTGAAGGTATTCACTCTCAGTTTAATAAATAACAAGGTCAAATCTGAAATAAATAAATATATCGAAAGAAATGGATTTTGGTTTGCAAGGGGTATATGATGTAATGAATATGTGTCAATTACGACTTGCAGAGGGTGCTTTGACAAGAGGGTGTTGGGTAATGCAAGCCATAAAGTTTAAGAGACTGTTAAAATGATTGTAAGGCTCATGAAAATTATACGTTATTTCTATGGCAGAAACTGAACTGAAACTGAACTGGATTCCAACATGCTTCTCGTGGCAAGAACTTCACAGGATTCTTCCCAGTTTCTGACACTCTTCTTCCATGGTGGCCCAGTTATTGATTTCTCTGTGACAAAGTGCCCTGTTCCATCCCGCAGTGGGGCAGTCACTGCAGGATCACTCAGTGCTTCCAGTTGAATTGTATTCCTGCTAGTTAGGGTGAAACTGGGGCTCTTATGGCACTGTTTACACTATTAAATATCTACATACAGATTCCCTTTAACTCTATTTATCCCTCTGGGGGTTTTCTACAGGGGTGGTTTATTTACCTCCTTATTGACACCACTATAAACAGTAATAATACAGCAAAAAGAAGCCAGCTAAAAAATGGTTTATTGTATTTAGGGCAACAGTATTTTAATCTGCCGCTCTTTAGTTCATAAAAATAGGCCCCGCTAAGTGCAGATTTTCCAATACTTTTAGGGATAAGTTACTGTTGCCACTGGCCCCTGAAAGGCTCTAAATTGCTGCCCCATCTCAAACTGACACACCTATATAAACAGTATTTTGATTAGATATTTGCGGCTATGGCAACAGAACGTATAGGGTTCCAGTGGTGGTAAGAAGAGTATCAATTTCAGTGCATCTCAGCCTATAGAACTTCACTGAGTTATATCTGTCCTAAATAGATTCCAGGAGCTTAACCCTTTCCTCCTACAGCAGGAAAAGGCACTGTCCCAGAAATTAATTTTGAAAAAAATAAGCAATGTAAACCCCAAGTTTAGGAACTTTAGACTTACTGCCTTCTGATGATTGAACAACAGGGGTTCCACTATAATTACTTTGCCCAGGACTTGACGGCCAGACAATTAATTCCCAGGGAAATCTGTCATTTAGAAAGGGAGCGGAGCTACGATACACTAAATCATCGACCTGGAAGGGAAACGACCTGGAAGGGAAACGACGTGGCAGCCGCGGATTGGAGGAGCGGTTGCACTAGTTAACCAAGGGGTCATGATTGACGGTACAAAAAGGAGCGTAGCGAAGTGATCTGTTCCTTTGTATGGTTAAAGCTGAACCGGAAGGATAACGTGTATTGTAAATTGTGAGTGTTTTGTTTGTTTTTGTCGTGTCTAAGAAACCACTGTGTTTGTTGTTATTAAACGGCTGAACACGATCCGGAGCTGTCGCCATGGGCCTACACTGCACTATTGTTCACGATAAACTGTATTTGCACCGCAAGCTAAATCACTCACTGTGGACTTGTGTTTGTGTTTTGTGTTATGTGTGGGTGTTTAGGAAATGGGACTGTTATTTGGGGACCTGTATTGCCTGTTATCATTGTTTATTATTTACTGCCATTTGTCATCAAACTTTTGGATTGTACAAATAAACCACCATTGCACCTGGATTATCGTTGTCTGTCTGTTTATTGATCACCACTGCATTCCTGCACCTGCACCTGAAATAAGAAGCAGCGCTGTGTGGCAGAGTAGGCCGAGAGGTACTGGTCAAGCAGACAACACACAAACAATTTAGAATATATTAATCGATTTTGTGCACTTTATCAGTTGTAAACATAAAAACAAACAAATTAAACAAAATAATGGCAGCATTCTCCAGGCTTTTAAGGGAAGACGCAGCTTTCCTTAGTACAGCAACATACATTCAATAAACACGCGTGCCAGTGGTGGCTCAACTTCGATTACAACTGATCCTACAGTCTACCAGCCCTTGACTGGACTTGCAGTGGCCTTTTATACACACCTGTAGAATTACCAAATGGAATAATTTATTAATTAATTGGACGACCAATCATGATGTCATTCTATGGCTGGAATGGAGGGAACTAGGGACCAATTTACATGCAGGGAGAGGGAAGTTGGGCTTTATTCCTTTATTTCAATAGTGTAGAAAGGATAACTTTTCCAATTATTTTGTATCAACACACTAGTCATTGTAAGGAGTAAGAGGGAATCTGTTTTTCATGTACAAACTGTAACAAGGCTTCCGAGGAGCACTGATAATCAAATAATGTGCTTGTTCTTATTCCAATGCTATTCTAATGCTTAACCTAATTAAGTAAAAAAAAGCACCCTTCGTAAAATAATGAACAAATAAATCCCCAGATACTCTGTTCTCAGAAAATCTCCCTGTGGACCACATTTAAAAGTATTTGTATAGCAGTATCAAAAGATTTGTGATCTTGTTTAGTCATACTGAAAGTGTAACTGTAGATAGAATGAGTTTCCTCTGAAGTATAACTGAAAGCTGAATTGCATATTTTTTTGCATCGTGCCAAGACCCTCTTTGTTTTTGGAGGTTTTCTGGCTGGATAAGTTAAATACGTTATAGAAAAATATGTTATATTTGAAAATATATTTCAAAATATGTTGCAATAATCGCAATTGGCATTTAATACACTAAACCCAAATGGAATGCACATTTCCATTTAGGTTCATGTAAAAGCTGCAGGTGACCAGGATATCGTATCACTTTTAACAACAAAATGTGACCATTGAACTTTCTATGTAAAAACATTGCTAATATTTTGCCAAACAAAGTTTATAATGCCTCACAATTGCAGACCAAGCTGTAAAAAGTCAACATTAAAGACTAATAAATAGGAGCCTTAACTGAAGAAACCTTTATTTTAATCGCAAACTAATCTTCACAGGGCTTATGAGCAAAAACTTGCCACCATCCCAACTGATAGTGTCTGGGAGGCCTATTCTTTCTATCATGCCTTATCAAGTAAAGCGATCCTTTTAATGATCTTTAATAGATAGTGTTAATTGCTGAATAGTAGTTACAGTCAGTAGTTTATACTGTAGGAGAGTCAGAACGCCTCTGACACAGAGCAAGTTTGTCCCCTGCATTGATCTTGTGTGGTACACGCTGAGAGGGGGCCTGTGTTCGTGTGCCTGGCACTGATGCAGAAGCTGGTGTTTCTTAAACAGAGTCACAATCAGCCTATTCATGCCAGTCTTTCTTATAGGGATTTATATGATGCCTCAACAAAGAACCATTCCAGTTTATAAAACAACTATCTTGAGGCCAGCACACTAAATTATCCCATTTGTGACACCATGGTATGTCCTATTTTCTATATGTAAACCATACTGGAAATGATTCCACTGCCTAAACCAACTTCACAAGAATGAGCCTAAATAGCAATGAACACACCTCTTATACACAGCAATATAAAACCAAAGCTCACACCAGCTTTCCCACCATCATCAACAGTAAAGTAACATTTGGAGCCAATTGACTATTATTACAGTATTATGAATCTTCAACTTCAAACAGGATATTCTGCTGATATAATGTAGACTTTATGTTTACATTTCCTGGTAATGTCTAAATGTTAATTGATCTGAAATAGCAGCTGTTTCTCAGTGGGAGCAAAGAGTCACTCATAATCAAGCTTCTGGAAGACACATCAAAAATGACCAGGCAGTTGGTGACTGTGTGTGGGTACAAAACGCTTTCGTACAGAGCCATGGGCTGCGATTTAAGGAGCAGAAGGACTTGGATGACGATCCCTCCTCTGATAGGCCTTCACTGCTGTCATTTTAGGAGCTGTGACCTGTGTGGAAGATACAATAATGGAAGAAGCACACTGAATGAGATAGCACACTTCTTAAATATAAATAACGTGAGATAGAAGTGCTTGAAATGAAATAGGTGTCCAGGCATTCAGTTTGTAACGCTCCTGCTGACATGACTTAGTCACGTTAAGAGAATATTCAAGGCCAAGGGTGGCCTGCCTCTCTGGTTGTAATAGTTGGTTCCTGTACCCAGAGTTCTAGTCGATGATAGAGGTGAGAGGTCAAGCTGGATAAGGACTTACACATAAATGAACTGTGAAGTATTTGCAAACCATCACAAGTTTGTACAGGAAAGGGATTGCAAATCCAATCATAGACTTTTTGTCCTATTTAGAAAAATACAGGTTGCATTACTCCATGTCAAAGAACATCTAGTGTGTAGAATTTATATGATGACCAGTTGTACAAGTGTGTGTCTTTTGGTGGTCCTCAGTGGCTCCCTTAGTAAAAATCACTACCACATGGAGTGCAGTGTAAACCATGCAAACAAGAGCTTGTTGGTTCTAACCTCGATTGTGCTGACTTGGCTGGGAACACTGCATTGGCCTTTGCACCTCCATAGGTTAGGGAGTAAATTGGCTGGGGATAATAATTTACCTCATTGTGCTTCAGCAACCCCTACTAGTCAGACAGAAACAAGCTAGGCTGGGCATTGCATTAGTTACTTAGCAACACAGATTGGTGTAGTCGAGGGTATACGCAGGTAAACGGTGTTTACCCACTATTAATTTGGGCAATATAGCGTTTACCCGCTTTCATATAAGGGATACAGTTTAGTCATTTCTACTCTCCTGTGATGTGCAAATCCTGGGTTCAAGAAAATATATTTTAACTGTGAGCATCTGTGTTGTGTTGCTGCGCGCAAGAGTGCTCAGAACTGTGGCGCGAGCAGGGGGGCGTGGCCACTGGACTGCGTGTTCTGTGTGTGTGATTGGTTGTTTATGTTCTGTTAATGTTCTGTTGTTAGGCACACTGGACCTGCAGGGCGGTGCTAGTAGCCTTCACAGAACTGTTCACATGAAGTGCACCTGAGAGGAGAAAGGACTTATGGGGGGGCTGTGGTTGGCTGATGGCCAATAACGATGTATCTGTTCATGTATATCTGTTCAACTCCACCAAACAGGGCAGTTTACCCACTTTGCTATTTACCACTACACCAGTGGCAACACCATTTGCTTAGGTTTGAGGATTTAGGTTTTAGGAATTAAGTAGATAGCTTCAATGAGGCACATTCAAATAAAAAACAACAAAAAAGTTTGTATTTTACTGTAATATAAGATCTATTTTAATTACCTATATATATTGCATATTATTAATCATTTCCTAATTCTACACCTAAGAAACTCTTTGTCTGCACATACATTAAAGTTAATTCTGTTAACATTAAGAAAGTAGTACTTTTTATGTACTGGATATAATTGTGTGTACTTTGTAAACATGCTTTTAAATAACCCCTCGTATTCACAGCTTTCGGAAAATCAACTACAATTCTTTATTATTCCATTTCTGATTTGGGTAATTTTGGGGTTTCTCTGTCAGAAGGATTGGGGAGTATGCTGAGAGATATGAGGAACTAAAAACTACTGGTTACAGATATGTATACAATACTAGGCAGCCAGTCCTTTTAATTCTTAAACGTCTTAGTAATATTTAATATTTCCCTTCAAAGTTTTGTTTTATCATTCCTACTAAACTTTGTTGATTGTTCGAACAATAAATGAAGGGAAACTACTCACTGCTGAACACGTACATTTTAAAATCAATATATAGCTGTGTCTAGCATCACTATGTGTTTAGGTGCCACTGTAAATAATTAAATGGTGCAGCAACATTTTATTGCTTCCGATCATAATTGAGGTTAAAAGGTCTTCATTCTTTCATTGTTTGAGTGAAGTTCAAAGTAGCTCCAGTCCAACTCTTCTATGCGTATCCTCATGTGAATGAAGATAACTATCATTTGTGAAGGTTCAACATATTGACTCTAGTGTAAGTGATGATCCTAAGGCCTGGACCAAATCAAAACTTTGACCCACCCACTAAACGCAAATTACAAAACTGATACCAATGGCGTCTTTTTTCTTTGTCAGAAGGTTATTCCTTCTACCCCAGAGTGAACCCGCCATTAATACTAGGTTTTTGGGCAATTAGCGGGTGGGTCAAAGTTTTGATTTGGTCCAGGCCTAAGTTGAGTTAAAAAGCAGAATTTCATATTTGGCCTTTGTGATTTATGAAACCATTGGTTAATATTGCAGATTTCAAACAGACATTTTGTTTTGTTATCGGTTTTCTGGTGCTTTCCTACAATGTACAAATCCTGCTCACTACAAGCTTCTGTGTGCTGCGTTGGCCTTTTCATTCAGTCCTGCGGGGTGTTAGGAAAGGAAAATGGGATCCCAAGAAAGTTCCCCTCACTTCCAGGTTGCAAACGTTGCTTTGGTTTGATGGGTTAAAAAAGGTGACAACAGAAACCAAGGTCGATCATTGATGTCTACCTGAATGGGACGTGAGTAGAAAAACGGGGGGGGGGGGGGGGGGGGAATGAGTCATTTGACTGGTGGAGTCTACCTACCTTGGTACAACTGTGTACTATAATTTTGGGAGTAAGGAAAAAATAAAGGCTGTTCTAAGTGAGAGGACCCAGATAGTTTATCAGTTTGTTGTATGTATAAAGACATCATTCCACTCTTGTCATACCCTGGCTTAAAGTGTCAGAAGGATTCCAGTGTGGTCTTTCTCATGCACTGCTGTCTTGTTACCTTATTAATATTTCAGTACCTCTAGTTTGGACAGTTCTTGCTCCGCAGAGATTCCTACTATGAAATACTTTGCTTATCAATATCATTTTATACCTGCAATCTATTATATTAAGTACTGACCACCAAGATCAAAGCTGTGGCTGAGAGTGCCATTTCACTCCCTTGCAGAGTGACAGGAAAACTAGTTCCAGGTTGGGAAGCAATGTCAATATGCACCACAGGAGGGTGTTGATATATTATCAACCATGCATTCAATTATTTATATGTCCTAAAGGGGGTAACTATATTACATGTTAAACCTGGAATTTACTATTTATACAGAAAGTAATAATACAAAAAAAATACATCGCCTGTAGAGTATTGTTTAGGTCATTGAAAACAACGACACATGCTTCTCATTGTTCTTTGTGCCGTGCTGGGTAGCATTGTTGTCATTTAGATTTCCTCTTGGCAGCTGGCTGCCACTGCGTTCTGGAAAATCACTGAGTCAAATGCTGTATCAGCCAACTCCGCCTCCTCTGGTGCACAGAATGAAGTACTGTATTCACAAACTAGACCTGAGATTACCACAGCAACAGCCCAAATGTAAACAAATATTATTACTATAAAACATACAGCTTCTACAAATAGTACCATAATAAGGTATACAATATTATTGTAGATTCAGTCTAAAAATGATATCCAGCCACTCACACACAGGAGAATCACACAGGGGCTGTCTGTTTGAGGCCAATGGGTTCTGGTAAGCAGATTATAATTGGTTATCTTGCATGCACAATAGTTTGCCTTTGTTTGTGGCATTTTGTTTTTCATATTCTATTTATTTAAAGGGGGTGAATAAAAAAAACAAAAAAACATTGTCAATAGGCTGTATGGCCAGGACACTGTTTTGAAGTTAAGTCTGTGTTCAAATTGTTCTGGAGGTGTACAGTATTCCTCTGTGATTATAGTTTCTAACTCTGTATATGTGGTTTAGAAAATTGTGAGCCATGCTCTGAAAATGAATGTGATCTCTAATAGGGATCCTTCCCCCCAACTAAGCACACATTTATTCTTGTCAGGTAGAGAAGTTGTGTTCTATAGAGCCTCTGTCTTAATGCTGATCTGCTGACTTCATTTGGCAGCGTTTCATCAATGACTAAGACTTTTGTCTTGAAACCTTAAATCACAGTGGACTAAACAGGGCTTTCAGATTTCTGTAGCCTGCGTTAATGAGACTTCAGTAAAGGCGAAAGGGTATTTTTGTACAGGATCACTAAAGTATAAATCCATGGAAATAAGTAAAGGTGAAAGGGTATTTTTGTATAGGATCACTAAAGTATAAATCCATGGAAATAATATTGAAGAAAGAAGCAAAAAGAAAAAAAATGAACATTATACAGTCTTATGTCTCTCTAGCCCCAATGTCATAAAGAAAATGTGTTAAACTGCACTTAATCTCTCACCCTAATTAGCTTAAACAGCATCCAAGAAAAGCCAATAAAATGTTTTTAATGAAAAGCAAGCCTTATTTAATTAATCAAACCATAATTTAAACCAAACAGTCTTCAAATAAAGCGTGACGGAAAGGTTCAGGAATAGGACACACACAGTGATTCAGAGAAAAAGTACAAATATAAACTGTTTGCCGTATTCGTATCATAACGGTCAGGCTAGTTTAGACTTTGATGTCTGTAGTTGTTAAGAATAAGGACACTGCTATCTGATTTGAAAGCAGTACCATGGGCTATTTCTGAACTCTTACATGGCAGCAGTACTGCATATCTAAACACACAGCAGGTCCTAGCACAGTACCAAGACACCGCATGGGACTGCAGGAAGATGTAATATAACCTGCTGTGCTTCTGCATGCATCATGGTCAGCTGCTTCCAAACCCTTTCTGTTTGAAACTAAAACAAAAATGACCAACTGGCTAACTGGTCATCGGTCCAAAATAGATGCTCACGCAGCTATTTAGGCGCTTTGTAAAACTAGTCGGGTGTGTAATTCAAGCACCAGATTATTTTTCAGCAGGACCCGGTTTCTTCTGACAACAGCTTCTTCAATGTCATGTCAGTCTAATACTACGGGATTAACAACCAGAGAGTGAGACTTCGGCCTTATTGAGTCAAGGCAATGAATGTTGTGCTAAGCCATCTACCTTGGCTAGGTGGCAATATCTTTAAGACATATTTATGTATTCATTTACTTGAAATATTTTACCAGAACAAAAATGTTACAATATAACTGGAGGCTTGCCATAATTCTAGGAGGTGAGGCACAGCCCCCTCCTGCATTAAAATTATATTTCATAACCAAAAAGACAAAAAACCAAGCACAACAATGGTGCGTGTAGTAGCGCCTCAAAATGTAACATTCTACAATGAAAACTGAAATAATATGGTCACCAAACGCACTTTTGCAGCCGCTCAAGACATGTTGGCTGCTTCTTCATGCGGCACCTCTGTCAGTTACTTGGGCTTTTTAGCTGCTCTGTCTTCAAGTGGTGCACACCAGCTCGTATTGAGCAAATTCATTATTTTAAGGGGAACTTTTCTACAGTAGTTTATTAGAAGTTTAAAAGCAGCTTACTAACAAATCCTGTTCATTATTGAATGGTTAGTTAATATATAGTACCATATTTATAAACCATTAAAAAAGGTCAGATCAAACTGTTCAGCAAACATCAGATCCCTACTTTGGGGTTATTATCTCGAAATCTATTATATTATTAAAATGGTGTTCAATTTGATTTACCAACAACATAAAGACATAACCAAAGACATTGCTAAGGTGAGTTAAGTGAGGTAAGTGTTTGGTTGGCTGAACATAACAACTTATAAAACTCGGACACTTTTCACTGCAAGATTAAGAAAGCTGCACATTTGTCTGTTTTGTAAATCCCCAAGAATACAAACTGTCACATTGCATTCATTTCAGGACAGACAGGCACCAGTTATGCTTTTAATGGTGTTCTTCAAGGTGAATAAAAAGACATGATGCAGTGTCATTAGCACGTGGTCTACATTCACCACAAACATGTGCTTTATATGCTTGCAGCAAAAGCAAACACACAAGCCCTTTATAGCAGTGTGTTATTTAGACAGTAATGTTTTAATAATAAATGTTGCAATAACTAAATATTCATTTTAATTTTTTTTTTTTTTTTAAAGCAGCATACAGCAGCATAGAGGGATGCCTTAGAAGAGAAATTCTCTTTCTTCAGGCGAACGCTCCTGAGCAAATGTTGGGAAACACATTCCCCAGTTGATTTATGAACTATGAGGTGTGCTTAAAAGTTTCAAAAGACACTTTGATCATCAGCATGCTACTGAGTGTATAGCAAACGCACTACGAAGGCTGTTAAAGGCTATTTAATAAAGACATGTTTGTAGTAAGCCTTCTCTGGTAAACTAAGGTTAGTTGAAGGTCTTTGTGTTTGGAAAGGAAACACTTTTATCACCCCTGTATCAAAGTGTTAATGCTACAGAGCTGTGTTGTCATTAAAAAAAATAATGTGGTTTTTAAAATGTGGGCATGGTGTCAAACTGACTGTAAAGCCAGTTTTAAACCAGTCATGTCTGAGGAGTGGAATGACAAAAATGAGCAGCATGTTGATCCAGCAGCTTCATCACTATGATTACCCAAATTGACTGGCTGAGCTGTAAAAAATAAGTTTGCATATGAGTTACAACCAGTGCTCAGGGGTGTTTTTAGGTGGGTTAAGGGTCCATGGACCCTTGTAAAATTTTCACCCACACAATATGTTGTGATAAGATCAAGCGACCCCACAAAATATTACCTTACATCAACAGCGCATTTGTAAATCTTGCATCCCACATTATAAAAACCCTAAACACAGCTGCTACTAAGTATGTTCCACTTATCTGAAGGTCAGGAACACGGCCAGGATGCCAGAGGGGGTCCTTTCTCCAGCCTCTTTAGCTACGGTACCCAGCCCTCTCCACACATCTGCCAGCTTGGAATCGCTTTCTTTTTCCAGGCCAAATGTGTTCTAATCCATTTTCCCATTTATGGTAAGATATGACTTTTTTACACTATTAGAAAATGTATTTTTGGCAATATCTCTTTAAGTAATTATTGTAGCCAGTACTTATGCATAAAAGAAGCACAATGTCCTTCATGGTATTCCACAAGGTAAAACTATTATGTATTGGTTACCCTGGAAACCTCACGTGATGGATGTGCCTCTGTTGAACAGTTGCCTCGTCAATATTATTCTACACCCTTTCAGAACACTATATTTTACTGGATTTACTTTAGATTCAGTTTGAATAGTTAGATTTCTCAACCCAGTGCTACCACTCCAATTGGTAATGATGGAATATTTTGCCCATGTGTCATTTACTTTTTTATATTTAATGATTATTTGAAGCTAATATACAGACAAAGATTAGCTCACACAAGGTGAAAGCCCAGACTGTTAACACCGGATCTTGAGGCAATTCAGAAGATTGCAACGGTCAATATATTGAGACCTTCTTTCAACAGGCTTTCAATCAACCTAGGAGAAACTGCTGGGATTAATATTATTTGTAACCATAACATGGTTTTTGGTGACCTTTATCTTACCTATGGTGTGTTTTTTTTGATATCTTAGTTCTGTGCATGGTGTTTTATGCTTTGCATTTACTGTAGGATAGTGTGGTAAACAGGGTACTTATATTCAATTGACATTTCAAAGATAAAAACACATACTAATTACATAGCAACTTAAACAAGTTAATCTCAAGAACAGATGAACTGCATTCCATAACCCCCGGCTGTGCCAAAGAAAGAATACAAACACAATGGAAGGCAATAAGGAATGACTGTCAGAGCCTGAAATTTGTGAGGGGCCAATCATCCTGTGAAAAAGTGCTTAGATTATCTTTTAGAAAAAAGGCTGATATTGCATGTTTGCAGGAAGCTCATTTGGTTTCAAGTGATGTTGCTCGTTTTTAAAATAAACAATACAAGATAATTGCATAAGTATCCTGTAATATTTTGCAGTTTGTGAAGTCCAAAGAGATCCAAAATATATTACTCTCGGACCACGCCCATGCACTTTCAAATTTTCATTCTTTTGGAAAGATCTACGACTCGGCTAGACTTGGCCACCACTAACACGATGGCAGCATGGGATACTGCTGCCGATAAAGAGGCACAGTTGTTTAAGATATAAGTGCATATTATGGCATTTCCCCCTAGGACAACTTTCATTCAATTAATTAAGGTATATTCTTTCTTTGATATTTTAGTTTTAATAGTTTATTGTATCTTGTTGTAATATTCTTGTTTTTGTCTTGATATTATTTTGTATTTCTGTATTGTTGTGATATTTTTTTTATCTGCATTATGAAAAGAAAGGAAAATTAATAAAAATAATTGTTCACAAAAAAATAATAATAATAATCAAACCAAGCAGTGGGATGTTTCGATTTATGCCTTATAAAAGTTTACTACAGTAAATCTGCGCGATAATTGTACAGTTTTCCCATGCTTTTCCCATGGTTATACAGTAGTATGTATTTACCATAGTGTACCATGAGTTGCCATGTTTTCTAATATCCTTTACCGTACCTCTTTGGACTTAACTCAAGTTTTTACTTTGGTTTATTACACTTTGCTATGCTTTTACTATGGCAAACTTTTATTGGAGAAGTCATAATATCCTGAACAATGTAAACACTCTGCAAACTACTGGCAGTGTGATGACAGGTCATCTGATAAATAATATAAAGTAGAAAAAACAGTTCTAGCCACAGGCAGTAAACAACATCTACAGGGCCATGTTGATCTTCTTACGCTAACACAATATTATTAGTATTTTAAATTTGGCAGCAGTTCTTAACCCTAGGTTTGGATATAACAAAGAATATTTTATTGGTTATATATATATTATATTTTTTCAAAACTTCAGAAAAACCTCATTTTGCCTACATGACTTTTATGTAGTCACTTACTGTGCAGAAATAATAATTAAAAGAAATACTTGCTTTTCCCTCTGTCCTGCCTATTGCTAAGCCAGTAATTACCAGCTGTATGTGATGCGAACCCCGTGGCCATATACTGCACAAATCTGTGAAGGCTGGCATATTAGTCAATGTTTTTTAACATCTATAAATGAACACTAGCAGCTCCCCTTGCCTGCATAATGTTTGCAATCCAAACCCCTGCCCCTGAACGTGGAGATTTAAGACAACACTGCAGGAGTTCTGCTTGACAATCTAGCAGCTTCAGGAGTTCCTGGATGCTTCCAGAGCATTACCATAAGAGCATCAGCAGGCTGGACAGCGGCCAGTGTTCACAAAATCAATATGAAAATACAGTAATGGAAAAAAAGCTGATCTAGCAAGCTCTGTGCTGTTTTCTCCCCAGGCATGCAGTCCCGTCACAGCAGCTCCATGTTAAGCCCAGGCAGAGAACCGGACAGGAAGGACTTGACAGGAAAGTGTACTGCATATTTGCCTCTGGCAGTCTGATGATGGGGGTACAAAATATCCCCTATGTGTGTCTGGTGATTCTGTGTGACACACCTTGTAATTTTCCATATTACCTAAAAAAAATTGCTTATATAAAGCAGTTAGAAGAAAAACATGTAGGTGCATTCTAAACATTTTTGAGTTATTAATTTATATTACAATTGTTTAAAATCAAGTCCCAAGTTCCATAATCACAATAATGTTTACACTGTAGTTATAGTAGTGGCACATATTTACCAGATTGCATACAGACAAAAATGAGCTCCCTTGGAACCTGATTCACAGCTTAATTGTAAGCAATTGTACAACTCAGATTTATTTTATTCTATGCATGTTTTAAACATAACGAATGAATACTGTACTTGTGATAATATGGCTTATATACACACACACACACACACACACATATATATATATATATATAGCTTATATGTATTCCCATGAGGTGTTGTTAAAGCACCTATAAGTAATGTACTACTGAGCCACCAGCACCAATGATGTAATACGTTGTGTCTGAGTGTGTACTGTTCATCCTTTCTCCTAGTTATAACACCCACCTGCTATGCACTTTCATAACTATATTATATAACTATATTAGGTTTGCCCACAGAAATGCTTGGATTCATATTCCTAATGCTCCAAAATGAAACTACAGGCTTACATCATGTGGCTGGGTGCCCTGCCCCTGTGCGTATTTTTGTGTTTTATATTTTATGTGGTGTGTTATTGTTGGCGTGTATGTATTGGTGCACAGGGTATAATGTGGGCTATGTAGCACGAATGGTTTAAAATGTGTGTTAGTATGTGAGCATGGGATTGCACAAATTAATTCACGTGCCGGGATTCAAGTGAATGATTAATTAATAATTGGATCCTGGCACAGCTGTATATATAGATACACGAATCACTCACTTGAGGTTGGGTGTTCACAGTGGGGGATGGGAGAGAGGAAGAGGAGAATTAAAAACAAATTAACAATTGCTACGCGTGCTGGGTCTACACCAGCCCGTTACTTGTTATAGTGTTTGTCAGTGTTTGTCTGTTTGTCTGTTTCTTTTGGCCAATGTGCCTTTTGTTTTGCAAAGTGTTTTGTTTGTTTAAACCTTTTATTTATACTAAACCAGCGCAACAGCTCACTCACTCACCAGTCCTGTCTGTCTAATTCCTTCACCACCAGCCAGCCTGTTCACAATCACCAAGAGGAAATCCGCAATAATCTGGTTTTCATCAGAGATGTTATTAAATCTGAAGCTGGTGCCGTTATCATCCGCTTCCCAACAGGTTTTCTTCTCTCTGAACAGCTGCCAATGAAATATATGCTGTGAAGACATGTTGTATGCAATTCACGCCACAGGACTTCTCAACACAAATTTAGCCAATTAATGAAGCAATATAAGTTGTGTGCACATGGAAGATTGAGTTCTGAACATTTCTTGTGTGAAAAGATATACACACACCACTGCATAGACATGCTCAAGTGTTCATTGGTCTGTGATGGGTTGATTGTGAAATTATTTGTGTAGGAAGCTGATCTTGTTGCAAGATCATGTATTACTGTGAATGTTTACATTTTAAAGATTTGTCAATACATTGTGAATAATTGTTAAAAATAAATAAATAAATAAATAACTTAAAGAAAATAATTTTATTTCCATTTTAACCCTTCCATTGTATAATCTCTCAAATGTAGTATTAGTACAATACTATTGCACATTACCAGCATACTATAATCTACGAATCTAGAGCTGTGTGGATAGGCAGGAGATAAATTTCACTAGCTGCTGTTGGCTGTGGGTGACATTTGTAAATAATGATTGCTATATTTAAATTAATTGCAAATACATAAACAGAGGAACTTTGTAAGCCAACAAAGGGCTTTCTGACTGCTGAGAGGAACTCTGACCACTTCTGTTATCTAGGCTTTCATCTGTATATAAGGCTATTCTACAGTGTTATCATGTAAATATGGATTAAAGGTTGCAAAATTGTCAAATATTACTCAAGATTAGTGAACTGTATAATTTCAAAGGAACTGTCAGCATTACTAGAAGAAAACTGAAAATGTAATCTCTCATATCATTTTCCTATGTGTACATTATTCACAACTTAATTTTGAGTAAAATGACTTGGCTTGGTTGTTTGCATGTATTTGCGATACTTATTCAGGGATAACAAGTCTAGTGTGCAAAGGGTTTGATTGCAGTAATCTGGGTAATTACCATCCCATCTCCAAAATGTTGGGGTACCTCAACACTCATGTGTTGAAAAATAAATAAATCAAAGTGAACTATCTATTTGTTTCTTATCTGTTCAGGATTTCTATTACATGAGAGTAGATGTTAATGCAATGGAAACCCTGATCTATTCAGGAGATTATTAAGTGTAAAAAATACCAAACACTGTGATCTTGGAAAAGTATGGTTATTATCTGGAATAGAGGTCCAAAATTAACTTTCTGACTTGTCATGAAGCAGATTGCCACCCATCCCTCAACTTTTGCAAGTCAACCTTGTAACACAAGGTTTTTAGATTATAGTAATTACTGGAAAAACATGTATCACGAATTAGCAAAATACCAATTGAAGTATGTTTCTTTCAAAATAGGACAATACAGGTGAGATACCTCCTTTGTATACAGGTAACTAAAAAAACAGTTGGTTAATGTCAAACTTATTTAATATCATATGATACAGTAAATATGCAAACACAGCTTACAACATGGATTGAAATTACGATTCTTAGGCAATGATCATATGTGTATTTACTTTACTGTAAGGCATGTTTCAGGTAGCATTTTTAAGGAAATGCAATGCAAAGAAATTGTTTCAATGGTTTGGAAAATATATTTACGCTTGTGGTATCAGAATGGTGCACCAAGAGCTCCCTCTGCTGGTTGGCAGCATGGTTTACATAAAAATGTGTTCAGCACAGTTTGAATTTTGAAAGGTCTACCACTCCAGCCTGTGCTGAAAGGATATCAGTAATCTCTTTAGCCAGCTGGCTGTATTTATTGTTTTCACACTCTTCTGCGATCTGAATCCATCTTTCTGGGGTACACAGCACATCATTAAGGATGGTCTGCTTCAGCACCCTTCATTACAATCAAAATCCTGGTTAGTGTGGCTCATTGTGTAACACAGCATGTTAACACAGCGCCTCCTTGTTAAGAACTTCACCAGATATAGAATAATAAACATAGACAGTGATGCATAAGGCTGAATGTTACAGTTTATTGTAATGGCAGGCACAAGATCAAAATATAATTTATTTGTAGTAAATACATTTACTGCATTAGATAGAACAACAGCAAGCAGGGAAGCAGAAGTATTAGATCACGCTCATGAGTAAGTATAGTTTTTGTTTTAATTGTAATTTGAGTTGTTGCTAGTTTTGATGCTGTAAAGTTAACAATATTATTATATAAGCACTGATGCTAACCTGGTGCACCAGCATTCAGCGCCGGCTCACCAAAGGGCCATATCACCAAAGGGCAGGTAGTCTAAACTGTTTTTGTCTACGTGAGGACAGGCCAACGAGGATCGGTTTAAAAAAAAAAAACAGACCAGGTTTTCATACATTTCCCTTTCTTTTCTTTTTCTTAATGAATGCTCTCGCTCCTCCTGTACCTGTCTGTTTTCACCCACGCTCTCTCTGGTGCCCTCTGGAATTGCCGCTTGGCTTCAAACAAAGCTGACTTTATCTCTGCCTTTGCCTCTCACCTCTCTCTTGACTTCCTAGCTCTTACTGAAACCTGGATCTTCTCCCCTAATAACTTTACCACTCCGGCCACCCTTTCCTCTCTCTATGTCCTGTCCCGCTCTCCTCGCCCCTCTGGACGGGGTGGGGGAACAGGATTTCTGCTATCTCTCTCTCTGTTCTTCTCTGTCCCCCCTCCTCTCCTCTCTCTCTGTTAGCACCTTTGAGTTTCACGCTGTTGAAATCACCTCCCCTTGTCACCTCCTCCTCATTGTTCTCTACTGCCATCCTGGACCTGACTCACTTTCTTGATGAGCTTGACTTCCTCCTCTCCTCCCTCCCCTCTCCCGCCACCACTGTTGTTCTATTAGGTGTTTTCAACATAAACCTCTCCAACCCCAACCACTCTGCTGGATTCCTTCCCCTTCTTCACTCCTTCGCCCCTCGAGCAAGCAGTACATCGCCAGCTCTCTGCTTTCCTGTCAACACATTCTCTGCTTGACCCCCTCCAATCCGGTTTTCGCCTGGCACACTCCACTGAAACTGCTCTTCTCTCTGTCACTAACTCTCTACTCTATGCCCATGCTGCCTCCCTCTCCTCTGTCCTAATTCTCCTCGACCTCTCTGCTGCCTTTGACAAAGTCAACCACTATTCTCCTGTCCTCCCTCGCTGACCTGGGACTCTCTGGCACTGCTCTTGCCTGGTTCTCCTCCTACCTCTCCGATTGCACGTACCAGGTGTCCTGGCGTGGCTCACCCTCTGCCTCTTGCTTTCTTTCTACATGCATCCCCCAAGGCTCAGTCCTGGGACCCCTCCTGTTTTCTCTCTACACCCGCTCCCTGGGTTCCCTCATCTCTTCCCATGGCTTCTCATATCATCACTATGCTGATAATGCCCAGGTCTTCCTCTCCTTTCCCCCCTCTGACTCCCACATCTCCTCCCGTATCTCTACCTGTCTCTCGGCCATCTCCTCCTGGATCCACTTGCATCATCTTAAACTCAACCTCTCCAAATCAGACCTCCTTTTCTCCCCCCTCTTCCTCCCTAACCACTGATCTCTCTATCTTTATTCTGCTTGAATCCACCACCCTCTCTCCCTCCTCATCCACCAAGAACCTTGGTGTCACCCTCAACCTCTCCCTCTTCTACTCTCAGCACATCTCTACTCTGGCATGCTCCTGTCGCTTTTTCCTCAGCAACATACAGAGAATTCACCTCTTTCTCACCAACTACCCCACACAGCTCCTAGTTCATGCCCTGGTACTGTCCCGTCTTGACTGCTGCAACTCCCTCCTGGCCAGCATCCCTGCTTCCGCTATCCGTCTGCTCCAGCATCCAAAACTCTGCTGCTTTCCTTGTCTTTTCACTTCCTCATTTCTCGCACGCTACTCCACTGCTCCGTTCCCTCCACTGGCTCCCTATCGCTGCTTGCATCCAATTCACAACTCTTGTACTTGCCTATTGCTGTCTCAACCTTTCTGCCCCCTCCTATCTCCAGACTATTATTTCTCCCTACACCCCGCCTCGCCCCCTCTGCTCCTCTGCCACCGGCAGATTAGCTGTACCCCCTCTCCACTACCCCACCTCCAGAGCCTGTTCCTTCTCCACCCTTGTCCTTCAGTGGTAGAACGACTTACCCATGGATATCGGGACTGCTTAGTCCCTGACCACCTTCCGACACCTCCTCAAGACACACCTGTTCAGATAGCATCTGTAAACCTCATAACTCTCGACTATACTGGGTTATATGGCACCCAACTGTATCAGTACTTCATCATCTTGTACTTGCATTTAACTGCTCCACACTTTGCTGTATTCTACTACTGCTCTCAATCATAATTATATTTTCTGTATCTTGTACTTGATTTTACTCTTAAAGGTAACCGTATTCACATTTTTTGTAATTGCTCTTATTTGAAATAGTTCTTATCCATTTATAAGGGTGTCTGCTGATAAATAATAATAATAATAATAATAATAATAATAATAATAATAATAATAATAATAATAATAATAATAATAAAAGTTCAAATGACAACATGTGTTAATTGCAGTATTAGATAGTGCTTTAGAAAAGAAACAAGGTATTTCTACATGAGTATTCATTCAACAACAAAGGAACTCAAAAAGAGTGCAAAAAAAGCATGGTTTTCTAATACTGTATTAACTAAACACATATGTGTCTTTTAATAACAGATTCTCATCTCACTTTGTATTCATTAATTTGTAATGCAATAACTGGCAGACCTACAAATTAACATTAAATCACAGCATTTCCGGTGGTTCAGGTCAACATCTGATGTTCCTTTTTGTCTGGTAATCCACTCTAAGCAGCTGCTGCAGTGATATAATACTACATCAGCTGGTCGTTTGGGGTGAATACTACGAGCAATATAATATACAAACACTTTCCTGCTCACTGCACCAGATTGCAAATGAAACAAAAATATCTCCCAGCATGGTTGCAAAGGAAACTTCTACAATAAAATAGCAATGATTTCTCCAGAGCCAGTAACACAATCTCCTGTGTGTAACGTTATATGCATTATGTCAATCTGTGATCGGGTAGCGTCGTGCATTTATTTAGCACACTTTACAACTACAAAAACAACAACCACACACAGTCCACTGCACCATACCTTCACCATCACAATCCTCAACTAACGCCCGGGATCACCCTTTTTATACACCTGTGGCTGGAGCCTAATTAATCATTTAATACTGTATTCCATTCACAGCTCCAGCCACATTCCCAAGTGTTTTTTGCAGGGAGGAATTTAAACAAATAATCTGGATATAAGGGTTATTCTGTGAACATCTCTTTCTAAACTCACTGGGCATCTAACCAGTCGAGGGCTTACTGAGGCGTGATGACAGGAACTAAGCCAAGATGACTGGAACCCGCTAGACCTGTTTAGAAATGTAAATTGCATTTCAGTTTACCAGCCTCAACACTGTATCTGCTGTTCTCTAGAACATCTTATTTATATGCCAGATTTAATAATGTAACGGATAATACACAGTTTTCTTCATTGTTGAATTAGTTTATAGCTGTATATGGTACTGTAATTCTGAATAACCTCCCAAAAATACAGTAGTTCTGTCTCAGTTGGTGATTTAATTTATTGGAATTAACTCCCATGTGAATTAGGGGTAATAGGGGGAATAGGTAGGTGTATTTATCAAATTCAAGGTTAAAATCTGTACCTAAACCAAAGAAAATTCTAATGGTTCCGTTTCCGTTCTGGCAGATGTACTGGATGTCATGTGATACACATTTAGGTAGCCGATCCTTATGAAAATGTAACCGAGTAAATTGAGGTTAATTTACAGTGCATTCACTATACTTGCTTTTAACCTGTGATCATACTTTTTGTCTATAGTTTGCTCGTGAAGATGAATTCAATCAAGCAGCCGGTTATAGTGCCCCCGTGAAAAATAGGCCAATACAATATTTGGTCAGTGCTCTCCAGGGCTGGATAATAATAATAATAATAATAATAATAATAATAATAATAATAATAATAATAATAATAATAATACGTGTTTAGGCTGTTCAATAATAATGAACAGCTCAAATGGTGTAGTGATCCTTGCTGTATTTATATATATATATATATATATATATATATATATATATATATATATATATATATATATATATATATATATATATATACATATATATACATACATACACACAATTTACTACGGTAATAATAGTAATAAAACACTGGCAACTCTGCAGTTATCCAAATAAAAATCTTATTTAAAAAAAAAAAGAATTCTTCATGTTTCTCTTTTTTTTAAATATATATATATATATCTGTAGTTTACACAAGAAAAGCTAAACACCTTTTTCTTACGGTATATAATAACAGACGCGTAGACTGGGCCATGTACTTAAATCTTACTTGAGTTGCGTTCTTTTTGTGGACTCCCCTGAAGGAAAGTTTTCTGTTTGCTAACCCCTATCAATCAGCTATGCTTGTGGTACCCGAGAAGGTTGCTGAAGAAACCCTGGTGAGCAATGATTTCTGGGGGTTGTAGTTCACTCGTGTTCCCTGGTGAACAAAGAATGATATCGAACTTTTAATTTTTGCAAGAGTACTATAATAAAAGCATTGCGAATTTGGATAGACTACATCGAATCGAAAGAAGTTCTTTGCCAAAAAAATAGATTAGGCCTTTCTGGGCTTGTTTCGTTTGCTCATGATGACTGACATAACTACAACTCCCATAAAGCAACAGAAGTGTTTTCTGAAATTCTTAAATTGACGTAATTCGGATTGCTATTGTTGAATTATAACGAATTACGCACAAAAGGTTAAAAAAACAACACAGAAATAATATTTTGTCGGTAACGAGGATCAAAAGTTTGTATTTTCATTCCGGCAGTACGCTAGCCAACCTCCCCCTGCCCCGACTGCAAGAAAACCCCGTGTCACAAACTAAAAGCCCTCTTCTCATGATCCGCCATTAGCTGGAGGTTAGTGGTGAGTTTGTGCTCCTGGATTCAAATACGGTTTTTGTGCAAATAAATACACATTGAGCCCTTTTTGTTTGCAGTATGTGTTTGTAAAGTGAAAAAGTGACACGTTATTTCCCTGTGTGCAGGTGGACTCTGTTTCAAGATGCAGATCTTTGTGAAAACACTGACGGGAAAGACTATAACCCTTGAGGTGGGTTAACTCCCCGGCTAAGTCAATGTCTGGAAACTAAGTGAAAGCGTGTGCATCCATTGAGACGAGGACAGTTACAGGCAGTGTATACTGTACACCATATCTAGAGCAACATTAATTTAGACTGCTTATGGTGTTTAACCGCGTTTAATGATTTGTTGAGTGTTCGTGTGGAGCGATTTTAAAACGCACTTCCTCACACGCTTGTGGTGTAATAATCCATTCTAGAATTAAACACGTGCAAAACAAACACGGGCTTGGTTTTTTCACCACCGTTATAAAGTAAAATCGCAAAAGTGTTGTTTTCTTTCGTTATACGTGATGTGAGAGTTTAAATTCACGCTGTAATTAAATGTAGCTAAGTTGCAGTGCTGTTTCATTCGGTTTTTAATAAGTAGGCCTATGAAGGGGAATGAGTGAAATACATGGTTTAAAAAAAAATTAAAAAAAACATTACATTAAGAACAATGTGTGTAGGGCCCAGAGATGTGACAAGCCGCAGCACATTGAAGCATGTGTTGAGTATTACCAGCCCATGTGTGCAACCCTAACCCTAAAATACACCGCTTTAAAAAAAAATAAAATAAAAAAAAATACTCCATCGTTTAATGAAGTTCATGCTGTTTCGGAAGTTGAATGATTTTACACTGTGATTAATATATATATATATATATATATATAGATAGATAGATATATCGTGGTTTTAGTTAGTGGTTTGATGTCAAGGGTAGTGAATTTTAATGACGACGATTGTACAATTAAACTGCGTCTCTTAACGCCCAGTAATTTTAATTTCTCACTGTTAGGTTGAGCCTTCTGATACAATCGAAAATGTCAAGGCCAAAATTCAAGACAAAGAAGGTAAGTGAATTGATAAGGTTTTGTTAACTGTATTGATATGATTAGTTTTGTTGTTTTTGGAAAGGAATACTTTTAATCTTAATTACTTAAATATTACACGATACACTAAAATACAGTAAGAATATACAATATGCAAGTTATACTAGTCATTTGTAAAAGGCAATTGTTAACCCTGCTGTAATTAGTAGGCTAGGGAATGTATATTTGCTGTAACTATTTTAAAATAAACTTTTTTTTACTTTTGCAGGCATCCCCCCTGATCAGCAGAGATTGATCTTTGCCGGCAAACAGCTGGAAGATGGGCGCACTCTGTCTGACTACAACATTCAGAAGGTGTGTCTTTATTATTTCAGTTAAGTAGGTATCTGAGTGCCAGAAACATAGATCCTCCATATATTCATGAGGGTATACCATGTAATGATAAAGGTGTGTTGCTGTTTAGGCATGTTAAGTTGAACATTTTACATATGTCTTTTTAAGGACACTATTCAGTCTTGCCAATATAATAATTGTTTGATTTTAAATTTGAAGGATGCAAGCATTCTGCTCTGATAAATATAGATGCATTGTTATAATTTGGCTTGAGCAGCACAATTAACGTAGCATTGAAGGCTAGTAGTCATATTTTACTAAAGTGCATCTCCAATAAGAGGTTACAAATTGTTCATTTAAAATGAAAGCTTAGATGCTGATTAACATGGATGGTTTACTGTCATCCAGTTGAAATTGGATGTACCTTCTGGAACAGGTTTAACATGATTAACTTTTAGTTGTTGAACTACACCATGTTTGTGATCTTGTCTGCAGGAGTCCACACTCCACCTTGTGCTGAGACTCCGTGGTGGTGCCAAGAAGAGAAAGAAGAAGTCTTACACCACACCCAAAAAGAACAAGCATAAGAGAAAGAAGGTCAAGCTTGCTGTGCTCAAGTACTACAAGGTGAGTAATTCTGAATTTCCTTGAATAAGTGGTATATAGAGTGGAATATGTTGTGGGGAGAATCTTAGGATGTAGGATGGCATTAATGAAACTTGATGTTAGTCTTGATTGCATTACATTGATATCCAATGCTGGTAAATAGTAAAATATGTCAACATGCTGCCAATGTTGAATCAACTAGAATTTGAGTAACTCCATGTAAATATTTTTAACCTGTTACTAAATATTTTGGACTCTGCCGGTTCTAGCATGTGTACTTGAGTACACCAAGCAGAAGCTGATTTGTTCTGTTTTTCCTGCTCTGTAGGTTGATGAAAATGGCAAAATCCACCGCCTGCGTCGTGAGTGCCCTGCTGATGAATGCGGTGCTGGGGTCTTCATGGCCAGCCACTTTGACAGACACTACTGTGGAAAGTGCTGTCTGACTTACTGCTTCAACAAGCCTGAAGACAAGTAAAATGGACATCTAATTTAATAAAGAAAGATTCTCGAACAATCCTTTTGCCATGCCTCCTTTATTCCACAACACAAGCTGGCTCTTTTAACATTAAGTGAAATTAGTTGATGCAGAGTAAATGAGTCTTGGTATCCATCCAGACATGTCATGGCTGCAAGTGCCATTGAACATTTCAGGGCCACTTACCATTTTACTGGCATGTTTGGCAGTTTGACCAGAACCATAAGCACAGTAGAGTATTGGGTAGTCCTGTAATAGTGATTTAGACTAGATCAATTTATATTGCCATTCATTAGTAACCTTAACTGTACTCCTAAAATGGGGTGAGGTAGTGCCTCAAAGAATTTACTGGAAAGGTATTTTACACCCCCCTGATATGGTCCTTGGGGAAGTTCAAATGTTGGCTCTTGTGAAGCCCAAGAATAGAAAGCTGCAAATTTAGAATATTATCTTTTATTAAGATACTCTACTAGTTTATCTGGATGGGCTTCCTATCTGATATGCAGATATCTATAAAGAACATTTAAAAGTTGCACAATTTTCATATAAATGCCATAATTAAAGAAAACACTTTTGATTTTCTTCACTCCAAACAGCAGTTTTATCAGTAAGGACAAATGCACCCAATAACGTTCCAAACCACAATACACATCTCTATACTGTATTGAGGAATAGAATTGGTTTTGTTCATTTTATAATTGTTACTGGTGGTGTTTTTTGTTTTTTTTTCAATAAAAAATGTGTTAACAATTGGAGGTCCATCATGTTTTACTTGTGATCCAATCCTAAGGTTGGTTCCCAGCAGATCTGCTGTTTTTCTGTCTTCATAGCACACAACTTCATCTCCTGTCAGTGTCCTTATCCGTCAATGTACTTATCCATGCTGAGGCCACACTCCATTCCAGTCTTTACGGTCTGCACATCATACTTGAGGCATTTCAGGGTCATCAGAGAACCTTGAGGGAACGTTAGATACTGTAGTAGAGTGCTCCCCCTAACACAGTGCTGCACCCTTAATGTTACACATTGGAATAGTTGATCTTACAAGGTATGTGTCTCAAATACCAATACGTTCATTCAAATTGTACCAGTAATAGAAATGTCTATTTCTGGATGTACTTAAATAAATACTACAAATATGTAATCACCAAAAAAACAAAACAAAAAAAAACATTCTTGTATTTCTCATATGTGGACCAGCATGACTTTTTCTATTGTAATACAAATGCCAGATGTATTCAACTAAGCAATGGCATAGAACCCCTTTGTAATGTACTATTGTGAAATTTCTTAACTCTTTCCTTTCTGAAGACACCCACCGTCTCAACTGCAGGCTGTTTAACTTGCCTTTCCAAATGATGTCTCCACTGCGGATTAGTTTAAACTTCATCTTTCTCTTGAGCTGTCCCTTGTTCACCCTGCAGCCAGCCACTGACAACAACAGTCTGGTCCTTTACTGTGGAAATCTGATCTCAACCCCACGATGGCATGACATTCATATTTCTTTTTTTACTACCCGTGTTTGTATACTGGTACGTTACGCTTACCTACTGCATTCTCTTAGAAAACCAATTTCATATATCTGTTTGCATAGCTATTACTGAAAGTGAAAATCAGTGATTGAAATGAGCGGTGCTTGCTTCATGCTAAATGTCTGGATCTTTTTCCACATGCTTTGCCTGATTGATTGTGTTCTACTAAAACATTCAGCTGAGGAAACACAGAGCCACTTTGTGGCTTGGAACTTGTTTTAGTCCACTGCACGGCACACCAGGGGTACGTTTTTTTAAAACTTTTAATCTGGATAACAGTGATCCGGATATTGTAATCCTATATTTTGTGATCAAGATTACTTTTTTTCAGCAGGGAGAATCCGCTATGAATGAATGATGATGATTGCAATTGCAAATGATTTATGAGCTGTGAAGGGCGCTCAGGGCCAGAGTGAAAGATACATTTGTCCGGAGGCCTCGTCCGTGGGTGCCCGACGGCTACCTGTGTGAGGCCGGCTGGAAAAACATGAACGGTTACATGCATCCTAGTGCCGCAGATAGGAAGTGGCTGTGGCCACCTCCCACTGAAAAGACCAGGCTGCCAAACCATGAATGAATAATAATAAATAATTAACACGCTCCACATTGACGCCCTGCCACCTATCCCCCAAATATTGAATTTAATGAAAATCAGCAGCTGAGACACGGCCCGTCCCCAGAGGATGACTGCGCTGGGGGAGAGAGCCCAGCCTGTCCAACCCGACCACTCACCCCACAGAACTAAAACAACATGAAAGAATAACACACAGAGCTTTCATGCGCTTGCTGATGACGTATTGGTAAGGGTGGATTCTCCTTTGCAGAAAAGCAACCCAGTTTACAAATTGCACTGCTGGATTACATTTATCCAGATTACAAGTAATTATGATTACGAAATCCATTTTTGTATCACAAAATATAGGATTACAAAATACAGATCCCTGTTATCCAGATTACAATTTTTTTTTAAAAACTAACCCCTGGGGAGACTTGGGGTTTGATACAGCAAGGTTACCTCAAACTAGGTCTACTGGTCACTTGGAACCAGGTTTAAAGCCACTGAAAAAGTGGCTTCATGTTCCCTCAGCTTTAGTAAAAAAAAAAAAAAAAAGGTTCTGATCAGTGGACAACAGGGCAAGATGATGCAAAACATTGCAAAACATTGGAACTTAAGTATTCCAGAACCCATGCAGACTATTCATTTGATTTAATACAAGATGGTGGATTTGTTTGAACTAAAATGGCAGTTTCATTCTTATTTGTAATATTTAAACAGTGACCATATTTAGATCCCACTGTCGTTTACTGGGCTGATTAAGTAACAGTTTAGTAAAAATATTACCATCTGTCGCATGCAAGTCCGTATTCATCTTTGTTTTGCAGATTCTCATCAGATCATGACGCTATGTCTTAAAGTTATAGTATACGTGTAATGTACATCAACACTATTGACCAGGTTTATCATTAACATACCGTTCATAAAATGACACAAGTCTCACTATAGCTGTTGAATTGAAGTAAAAGGAGATTAGTAACAGTAATGGCGTTTGCTTGACACAGTATGTGCGCTAATCTATTTTTAGCCAGCGTGTAAGTTGACAGAGTTTTGGTGAATTCGTATAATAAATAACGTGCTCACGCATTATTACAGGATTGCAGCAGAGCTTTGCTGTTGCAATTTCACACATGACCACAAGAGGTCATGCCTGTATTAAATCATTTTATAAAAAGTAGGAATTATATGTTGAATGATAACTACCATTTTTTTTATATTAACATTTTTTTTATAATAAAATACATTTTGTAACTATACACACACAGTTAATCTACGTCAATTAATATCAGAAGCCTTGTCTTTTGTAGATTAACTCACTAATGTCTCAGACACCGAAGTGGACAATCTCCAGCATCATAACTGTCCAGGATATTCAGAATGGCCTCCACAGACCCATCCACGTCACCTGGCAGGCCAGACAAAAGAGAACAGGATCCGCCCCCCCCCCGTCCCCCCCCCCCTCATTTTCATCACGGAGATAAGAATAATGGAAGATCAAATCAAGTCTTTGAACAGCTCAAATGGTATAGTGACCATGCTGTTTTAAAAAATGTTTAAACAAACCCTTTTTTTAATTTCTGTTTTTCGGTTCCTGACAGAAAACACAGATGCAATTTATATTTCATATTTTCCTTTTACTCTTAAATTACATTTATTTTCAATGAAGGGGCATTTTCAACACAATAAGTGGAAGTAAAAAAAAAAAATAGCTTATTGTGACAAGTAGGTTTTAACAATATTTTTTAATTGGATTTCAATTAGTTAGCAACTTAGTTAGCAAAGATGTAATTGAGTATGTTTTTCTAGGACAGCTCCCTTCCTAAAATACCATTGATAAACAAACCCCACTACATTGTTATGATTATGTTTTTTTCCAACCTACAGTAAATGCATTAAGCAAACTAAAAATTAAAAATCTGGAAAATGCCATGTCTATATCTAATCTTACTCTTATCCTTATAGCAGCCCGTTAGTTTAGTTTACGTCTTTAGTTTACCTCTTAAAGACCCGAAACCTGAATAATTTATATCAAAGCTGCTTGACGGGCCTGTGACGCAGTCATGGCCCGCCCTCAAAGCCATAAAAACACTGTGGCCACATGCCTCATCGTCATTTTTCCTTTAAGTCTGCTGCAATCATGGACGCAGCGAAGGTTAATGTCCATTCTATTTCAGGGAACCAGGGTTATGATAATAACCTAACGTTCCCTTTGAAGTACGAAATGTAACCATTACCGTACGGGTGAGTGTGCCAGAGCCGTCCCAAGGGCAAGATTGCAGAACAACTGGAATGCTACAAGGCTAAGCCAAGAGGCTGCTGTGCGTTACCATACGTAACCCCAGTAAAAAGTAGCTAGGGCAAAAAAATTGATGGAGAAACTCACCTCTATGATTGTGTTGTAAGGGTCGACTGAGAAGCTGCCCTTAACATTCTAGTTCCAAAACCAGAGTTTTGAGGATCCACGACATTAATACCTCGTTTCCACAAATTTTATTTCGATACTGTGTCAGGACGGTACTCAAATGGCATAGTAATGAAAACATGCCAGGCTGTCCCCACGAAAAGTGTAATTCCGTGTAATGACGCAATACCCAGAATGGTAGCCATGGTAATAACTGTAAACTCAGAAGTGTTAAGATGGAGTTTTTAAATGCGATGTTGTTTATTTTAGCGATGGTGTTCAACTTTATTATACATAAAACAATTACAGAAGAAATAAAAAAAAAAGACAACGTAAAGCCCGCTACAGAAGATTTACATCATCACTCAGAAGCGAAGGATAGCAAATAGAAAGGTAGCCTACGTTTTTTTTTTTACTTTTCATCTTTAGCTAGGTACTTTCAGGTGGATTTTCAGAAGGGTGCAATCCAGTCCTACTTAAATCCTGCACCAATTCTACACTCACCTGCATGCACTTGGTTGGCATGGATTTTAAATGATCGCAGTCCTCCAGAACTGGTATCGCTGGAGATCGCAGCTGTAACCTGAGGAAGGTGTATGCATGCATTAAAAGGCTATTTTGTAATGAACCACCCTAGTTAAATGAGATGTGTGTGTGTGTGACTCCCCATGGATAAAGCATCCAATATATAGATTAATTATTGTAATGATATTCGCCCCATAGCAGACAGAAAATTGTTCGGACTGCCTCCAACTTTTCGTTCTGTCAACGTAGTACGCCAAGGCCCACACTGGGCAGAGCGTATGGAGCTGTCACTCCCTGTCTGACTGGAAAGGAGGTGGATGGAAAGCCTCCAATTCCACAGACTGGTTGACATAGAATGCCGAGATAGTCTTCGGCAAAAAGGCAGGATTGGTACAGAGCGTAACTTCAGTTCTGGCCTCTGTAAAGATTAAGCAGGTTTTCACTAACAGAATGCCTGCATCTCGTGCACCCGTTTTGTGGAGGTGATAGCAAGCGAAAAAGAACGCTTTGAGCAATAAATACTTCAGCTCAGCTGAATGCATGGGCTCAAGGAGGCTTCATGACTGCATTAAGCCCTTTGTGTATTCAATGTAAACAAAAAGCGTGATGCCTTGGATCCAGAGCAGGTCGACAAGCTTGTATTCCTGGCAAACACGTAAACAAATTGTGCACATTGAAGAAAACTGACTGTAGTTTGCGTTTTTTTGGAGTTTTAGAATGAACCGTTAAACCTGGGAATAATACTGTTTTTCAAACCGGGCTGCGTGCTCCGGCTGGCTTTCCTGATTGATGACCACAGATAGTCGATGTAAGTACAATCAGTGCTGCCCACAGCTGATAACATTTTTTTATGCCAGCAGTCCTACAGTACCACGCGCAAAGCTATATTACAGTTCATTACCCTTCGCATTCCATTGTGGTGCCCGTTTAACCCCCTTCCTACCCCCAAAACCCGAGTGACTTCGTCGGGCCTCCTTTACAAGCGGTGGCAATGCTGTCGGACATGTTTTATGTTTGTATACTATATGCATGGGTGTTAAAGTTTTGTAAATGGGTCCCATTATATCAAAACTAGCATCAAGATAAAAACTAGACTGCAAAATGGGTTTTATCCTGATCTCATATGCGCAAGAGACAGTGGCGCCCATGGAGGCAGGAGGTGTCAGTCAGCACATCGGAGCATCCCTCGGTAAGCACTGCGGAGCCAGGCTGACCTTCATTTAACCGCTGCAGTTGTAAACAGCTTCAGACAAAAAATACTCCGCGGAGCGGAGTGTCTAATCTGAAAATCTCCCTCTCTTGGACCAGCTCTCTGTCAAAACCTTTGTTTTTTCCTCTGCTGCTCCTAATCGAGGGATTTTACAGTACGAATGGGAGAAAAATGTTTCTTTAGATACAATACGTGTGTCTTTTAATCGCTTATTGCAATGTAGGTACACAATGAAGTCAAAGCTATATAAAAGGATCACAATTTACTATGTTTCACACATTATATTACTAGTATATAAAGATCACTTGTCTGTAAGACCTATTGAATGACCTTAATGACTTGCAGTGTGAGAAACTTATGTACTGTCTATGATAAATGTTTTAGTGAAACAAAAAAGGAGAAGGAAAAAAAGTGATAACCATCATTCTTTTGTTGTTCTCCCCCCCACCACAGTCCAACTGCCATCTGGTGAAAAGATCATTTTCCTAGACACCCCAGGGCATGCAGCCTTGTCAGCAATGAGAGCCTGAGGAGCCCATGTAACTGATACAGTTCTACTGGTGGTAGCTGCAGACGACAGGGTGATGAAACAAACAATAGAATCCATTCAGCATGCCAAAAATGCAAACGTTAATGTCACCTGCTGTTGGGAAGAACAGTTTTATTCTTTTAGCACCACAGGTGTGGACATTTGTATACATGCACATATATACATGGATTTGAAAAAGTCAGATTTGCTGCTCCCCTTTCAGTCAAAAGTTTTACTTGAGATTCCCATTATTTATTGTCATGGGAATTAGATGAATTCACTGATAGTACAAGGTCCCAGACAAATTTAGCAGTCACTTACTGTAAAATACTTATATAATAATACAAATTCACTTAACATGAATTTCCTGTTAGTGCGAATGTGACTAAAGCGAAGCGCCTTAATTCAAACAGGTGAGTGTAAAGGATACTGGGAAATGTATTAACTTGCATCCAGATTAGTGCCTCTGTACTGTATTTTAGTGCTGTTTGGGGACTACAGATCCTATGATGCATTTCGAGTTGCCATAGTGCTCACGCAAAAATGTGCATTATCCTTGTAGACAAAAGTGGAGGTGTTGAAAGAGTTGGATAATTATTATTATTTATTTCTTAGCTGACGCCCTTATCCAGGGCAACTAACAATTGTTACAAGATATCACATTATTTTTACATACAATTCCCCATTTATACAGTTGGGTTTTTACTGGAGCAATCTAGGTAAAGTACCTTGCTCAAGGGTACAGCAGCAGTGTCCCCACTGGGGATTGAACCCACGACCCTCCGGTCAAGAGTCCAGAGCCCTAACCACTACTCCACACTGCTGCGGATAATGCACCACAGTACAAGAAAAAGAACGATGTTGCTGCAGATTCAACATTCCCCCCCACACTGTCAAATGTTCTGAAAAAAACAGGATACAATAATACAGGCCTATGAACAGTAAACTGTGGATGCAAGTTGTCAAACATGAAGGACACTCTCAAGTCCAGGTCGGGTCAGACAGCATCCTCTGGAATGAGAGAATGAGACATAGAGGACAAAAGGACAGATCCCGTCACCACTCAGGCAGCATCCTCAGGCAGCTGGGTGGCGTGGAGAGTCTTGGGTCAGTATAGGCTGGGCTTATTGTTTGTATGCGACTTGAGAGTTATTGTGGTTATGTTACTCGTAAACAGCATGGTTTTCAAAGAGGTGAGTGTGTGCAAATCAGCTTTGCTCACACTCACCTCTGTGTAGGCACATCATACAAAATCCATCTGAGATCTTTGTGACGGGCAGCTCCCCTTGGGACCTTTGTAAGAGTCAGTGGACAGCCGCCCCATGCTAATGAGCCCTGTAGGGAAACCCCCCATTGCCACTGTTGTCATTCAGTATTCCTGTCTGGTAAGCAGAAGCCTCAGTGAGGTTATTGAGCAAGCAGGTTTTCTGTATGTTTATTAAGATATTTCTCCACATCAGAAGTACCCAGACTACCAGTTTATAATTGCAGAACTTTCAACACTGCAGTGTACAATGGTAAATGTATAACAATGCAGAGCGAAAGCACAGGCTCACTTGGTATATCATAGATGAGTATGCTAAAGGCAATGCCATGAATATTGACCCTGTGAACTGATTACAAGGGGTTCCACAGTAGACCTTTTTACTGATGGATTGCAACCAATCACATTAGTAAGCAATGGCTGACTCATCAACAATTTCTCCAAGGCTGATCTTAAAATCTATAGCCTGTCTAGCTTGTTGTCTGTTTTATTCAGTCCTTTACAACGCAGTTTAAAGCAAACAAACTACCTCCGTACAAGGTACTAAGACAGAGAGGCCACCATTGCTGTTCACCACTACTGATGTTTTGCTGGAAGCAAACGCGTTTCAGAAACCACTGAGGACATTGTATTTCTTTGGCAATAATGAAAAGGTCTCTTGTTGTGAAAGACTGTTTGGATTGGATCGTCTTGCTTAGAGGTGTAAAACACATTGTATTCTGTAATCTACATAATGTGCTGCAGAGTTTTTTGGTTTGGTTCATTTTGTTTCCCAGACTGAAGTAAATTTTCCTGCCAGTTCACTTATACCTCTTTTCCATGCACTACTCAACCCGGGTTGAAAAACCTGTTGCACCTGATACTGTGTTTCCATGTTAATTTAGCCAACCCGCACTGGCTGCCAATCCGCGCTGCCCCTTATATTTTTCGGACTCTTTTCTAAAGCGGGATGGGTGGAAGTACTTCTCAACACTGACCAGTCAAGTGACGGGTGGGCGTAAACATTTAAGCCACATCCGGGGTGAGAAGGTTTCTCTGTGCTTTAATATTCTTGTATCATTTTATTTTGTAACAAAAAGCTTCAAAGAATTGTTAGGATTATCGGAAGCAAAGCAATAGCGTCCATCCTTTCGGTTCTGTAAACAAATGAATGCAATCTTAGCCGCAAGGTTTGCTGGGAAAGAACCGCCAACATCTGTCAAAAACTTGCATTGCATGGAAAAGGAGTCTTTTCACTCAATCCGGGTAGGCATTCAACGGGGGTTCACGAGCAATGCAGGAGAACCCAGATCAGATCGGATTTGCGGTCAATCTGTGCTCATGGAAACCAAAAAAGGTAGTCTGAGCCCAAGCCCAAGACTTGTTACCTATAAACATGGAGATGAAATGTCGTGGCAGGAAAAGTGCAATTGAGTCGAAGTGCAAAACAGATCTGTAAAACAGAAAGATTAACATCAAAACTCTACGGAACTTGTGGGAGTTTTGTTGTGCTACTGAGATGTAGGAAATGTTTTACATGATGCTGCCAAGTCCTACATGCTGTAACCCAAAAACAGCTGTTTAATGTATTTTAACCATGTCTTTTTTTCCATGGAGACAACCTGATGTCTTTGGCAGAGGCCACAGTTACCCTGGCAGAGGTGCTGGAACTGAAGGCTGATCCCACAGGGCTGGTCGAGTGGACCATCGTAGAAAGCCGAACAGACAAAGGCAAAGGGCGGGTGCATGGATGCACTATACACAGTACACAACTTGTATAGACAAATAGGTCTGGTGGGAGAGGCTGGGAGTCTCTGTGGAAACTGCATTCAGACCAGGCTGCTACTGTCAGTGCACTGGTGTTGCAGGATTCCTTAGTGGAGATAACTACTACTAGTATAGCTGCCTGTCGAAACGTCGATGGCTGTCTCAAAAGCTTGGAGGTAATGATGCAGATGTGATGCAGGCGCTTTCATAGCTAAACAAACCAATCCAACTGGCACAGATCCTTCTGCAGCGATTACAGGGGTATGCAGACAAGTGTTCTTTAATCCTAGCAGCATGACGTCTTTGTCTTTTCAGAACGTTATGACGGCGCCTTGCCCCATCCAGCCGTCCAAGCCCCATGCACACTGCGTCTCGCCAGCTGGCCCTCTGCTGGGCTATTTCCTGCCAAGCAGGGATAGGAAGACGACATCGCTTTAATGTGTCTTTGTGACAGAAAGACAATGATTCTTGGTGGTAAATCTCCCTCCCGTAAGGGCGCTAAGTAACGGGAACAGAGTACCTTGGACTACTTGGCCTGACACTTCGTTCCGAGGGTTAAAAGGAAGTCGGTCATTTAGAAAAGGGGCAGAGCTTCGGTACACTAACTCATTGACCCGGAAGGGAAATGACGTGGCAGCCGTGGATTGGAGGAGCGGCTGCAATCGTTTACCAAGGGATCATGAGTGACGGTATAAATAGGGGTCGAAGCGAAGTAATCTGTTCCTTCGTTTTAGTTAAAATAAAGTGACCTGGAAGGACCTGTGTTTTTGTGAAGTAATCGTGAGTGTTTGTTTTGTACTATCTATTTGCTACTTGTTATCAGTAGACGGCTATCACGTTCCGGAGCTGTCACAAGAGGCCAGCACAAAGCCGGAACAGCTCTTCACTCGTATCACAATAAACTGTATTTGTACCACAATCACTAACTCACGCACTAAAGGGACTTGTGTATGTGTTTTGTGTTTAATGTGGGGATACAATAACAGGACTATTATTTTGGGACCAGCCTGGGGATTATAAACATAAGTAATACATGCCACTGTATTACTTACCAGCATTATTATTTACTGTTTGTTTTTCCATCAGGCACTGGACAAAAACAAATTTCAACAAACCTTTGCACCTGGATTACAATTGTCTGTCTGTTCTTTTATCACCTGCACCGGCTCACTATTAACCACTTTGCCACAATCTTTTAGAGTATTTTTCCAACGCCAACGGAGAGGACGACCCTTTGAATGGCTGCCTTGGTAGAGTTCGCCTATCATGATCTGCTTTGGAATGCGATTGTTTGGCATCCTCATTACGTGTCCTGCCCATCGCAGCTGGTGTTGCCTCAGCAGTATTTCAATGTCCACCATACCCGCCCTGTCCAGTACCTCAGGTTTTATCTACTTAGCCCTCAGTAGACAATAGATTTGGCACAATTGACATAGAGGCCACAGATGAGATAGGATCAGCATGGAAAATGAACTATTCAATCACTCCCAACAAAGAGGGTCCCTCAAAGGAAATGTAGAGCTCGGAGTCTTCTGTGTTGCCAATCCAACAAAAATCTAAAAGAGAAGACATAAAGAGGTGAGAGTACAGGTACAGGTACCGCACCTTAAAGTGCTGCCTGGATTTTTACGATTTAGCCATATCCTTTATGCTTTTGGGAGGCATGATGTACTAGGGACATTGTAGAGCGCGAAGCAAATGCCAAACCACAGATTTGAAAGTTTTTTCTCAGTCAATAGAATACAAAACTTGTGTGTTTCCAGAACAGGATGCTTACAGTATAGTACCTTGCCCATGGGGGTTAAAATGGGTTTTACCTTCAAGGCCTATGGTAAAAGAGCTAAGAAAAAAGCAACCTTGTGGAATTATGTAGCTCTTTACTGGTAAGTGTTGTGGATTAAGGGGTCTGTTGGCTGTGTTGTAAAACACTGACTAATCAGGATTTGTAATTGCATATTGATTTATAGGCAGTGACAAGCTAAATTGTAATGCTAATTGAACTGTATTGAAAATCCCTGTTCTAAGTGTTAAAATAATCAAGTTTCTTTATGCAGTCAGGAGAATTATATGGGGAAATTCTCCTCATATGCAAAAGAAGAACTTATTTAAATCAAGCATTGTCTCAAAGTGTTATTCAGACAGTTGGAAAAACAATGTGGAACCTGAACGTTATGCAAATTACAGATAAGGATTTAAGGAACTATTTGGTTATTACCCCTTTATGTTGTGATCAGATTTGGAGTTCTCTATTTAAGATCCTTGGAAAAGATACAACAGAGGAGGCCAGGTGTCTGTCTGTGTGTCGACTGTAAATAATTTATTTCTAGTGATGGGTGTTTTTATACAGCATGGTTTTATAAACGTTATACACTTATTTATGAGAAATCAACATCCATCTAAAGAATTTCTCAAAATTTCTATATATCTTATCCTGTGTATAGATGTCATCACCTGCATAGAACATGCAACATAGTTCTAAAGTAAAAAAAATAAAAAAAACTTAAAAATCTAAGTCAAATCTTCGTTTTTGTGAGGTATAATATAGTATGTAGGGTGTGTTATTATAACAGAAATCATTTTCCAGTTTGAGCAGCCCAACAATAAGACATCCTATACACCACGTATTAACTTATATACAAATGGACTGTTTAAAAATATAATGAACTGCCTAATGTAACAGGGCGGAGGCTGAATACATCACGAGTGAGTGTCTTAACCACAATGCACAAGAGCCTGGCTAGTCTGCCTCTCCTCTCACGACAGAGGACAGAATCCGTAACGGCACTGTATGAACACAACACTGCCCATTACTACCCCGCTTTCTCATACTTGAACATTCCATCCTCTTCTACCTTGTTGTCATTCACCATCATCACCGCTGTTTTGCTTTTGCATTTTTCTACTGCAAACATAAATTTTTTTCTACATGCTTCTAAACCAAGTGATGATACTTGCAACATTAGCAAAGTGTCTGAGCAAGATCTTTTCATGAACTGATACTGTATTTTGGTAATGGTTTTGAAGGAAACTGTCAATGACAGCGAATACAAGTCTCAACATCTCAATTAGCAAAGACAAGCCACTTCAGTGGGATAGCCTACAAAGCTGAAAAATGAAGCTGAATAGCAATTAACGTTTTTTTTTATAGTAAAATATAAAACAGCCAACATTTAAAGCATTCTGTGTAACGAAGAAAGAATGTTTGTATTGTTTTTATGAATTACAGTAGTATTTCATTTTATAACCTGCATGGGTGTACTTTATATCGTGACATTTATACTGTGAAATTTGTATCAGAACAACTGTATGAACCCAGTATTTACGGCATCTGATTCAGTTAATCAGAGATTGTATATGAATTTTGCAGCTAACATTATTGATAGTAATATTATGTGAATTGGGCATACATGTAAAAGCTTTGATCAGTAACATTTCATAAGCTATGTTTGTTAACTAGTCTCATGTGTGATTTATCAGCTTGATCCAACTGGTAAAACAACAAGTTGTAATTGAAGCAATTTCTGAATTTCTTTTTTTACAAAGTCAAGTTCAAATTTGGTAATGGAAGTGGTCCAAAATGGCTCAGAATGCATCTGTGAGCATATAAAACCCTAGAGCTCCGAGGAGCCTATGCGGCACCCAGTCCCTTGGCCAAAAGATTGGTTTTGACCTAGGAGTTTGCCAAAAGGATCATTGGCCACTTTCACCCATGCAAATATAATACTAAAAATTATATATATATATATATAAACACTGCAACAAATACTTAATACACTTCTGTTCGACACAAACTATGTTTTCACATCTTCATCAGCTTGCATCCGTTTTAGCCGTGGCGGGGGGGGGGGGGGGGGGGGATGGGGGGGTGTGCTGCTTCTACTGTAGTACGTGTTTTCCATCTCGTTGCAATTAAACACACAGCTTGATGTTGCCAGCCTGTGGGATTTCAGAAGATGTATTTCAAAACATTAACTGGAGTTGGAATTGAAAAAAATGCAGGTTGATCTGAAGATAGATATACACTTAAAGGTCAGAAGAAATGCAGATCAAAACCAAACAGATCAGTCTCTCTTCATGAGAATCGATCGTCTTCACGTGTCGTGACTTTGCTCTTCACATAGGAAAGCAATAAGAGTATGGGTGGATCATGAAAATCTTGTGGAGGTATAGTCTTCCATTGTGATTTAGAGAGTGGACCCTCCAGGGAGACCAGACCTTGATTGAATTAGCTCAGTAAATGTTTCCGATTGAAGGGCAGCCAATAACAGACACATCTCTCAAGATTCATACAAGGTGTATAAAACGAGCAACAGACCACAAAAAGGATAAAAGCTTTTTGTAAAAACTATGTATCAGATTAGATTAGTTTACCTCTTACTATAAAACATGGAGATTTATGCTTTTAAATGCTGTAGTTGCAAAGTGGGTTTAAATGCTTTGTGGTCTGGAAATTGAACAGCCAGTTATCCAGGCTTTTTTCATTCACATTTTATCAGTCCTGTACATATTTCTTTTCTGACCAACATCCCTGTGAAATGGACATGCTCCCAGTCTTGGCTGTGAATGGTGAAACCAGAATTAGTTAAGTTGGTTTGAATTAAAAGCCTACTTGTGAACATGTAAGTGGTTCTTGTTTGGGCTGAGATAAACAGCTTTAAAGTTTTGGTTCCAGCTTGCGTTGATCTTGAGGATCAGCTATTCTCACTTGTCCACCGCTGTAACCCCACACCTCAATGAACACTTTAAAAACTATAAAAGTACATTATGTTTATCAGAAATAAACCTGTTCGCAAAATGCCATTGTTTAGTATGTGCAGTTTCTAAAGCAGAAAAGTGCAGAATGTTAATAAGGTGTGTGTGACCTTTAAATGAGGTAAGTAATAAAGTGAAGTACTACAATGTGCTGTGACGTTGTATGAGTTCTCTTGAGAAAAAATGCTAGTCAAGAAAACAAATGGATGTCTATAGAGGCTAGTCCACTATAACACATTAACCAACAAGCACCATGAAAATTAGCTGTGTAAGCTGCAAACCAGATGGCGTTATTTGTATGATTTGTAGTGCATTCACAAAAATCTCAGAAGCAATGGTCATTACCCACATCAAATGCCTTTATAAAAAATGCAAAAAAGGAAATTAACTATACATAACCAATCATTAAAACTAAAATGCTTTTCTAGATAGGGAACACTGGTTCTTCTATCAGGAAATTACCTTTACATAAGATTCTTTCCAGATGTTCAAACACTTCATACATGTCATCACATACAACCTTTGCAGCAAGAGTCCAACTGAAGTAAAGCATTGATAATGTTTTTTGTATTATTATTAGTATAGTGTTATTTTGGTATGTCTTGCAAAGAAATATGATAATATGATTCATAACACAGCGTTGTCATCTTGAGTACTACATGCAGATCGTGGTAAACTCATAAGGCAGTGCCCCCATGCCAATAAGTTTGTGTAGGTCTTTAACCACAACATTGCTAGTGTCTACATGCTTCTCATTTACAAGAAAGCTAGTACTAAACCGTTAAACAGTCTGGCTATTTAAAAGCAAATGTCCAACTAAAAATATGACTGATTCTTCAGGGTCCATGAAAAGTTTAAAATGTTTTCTTCCTCTGGAGTTGAGCTTGGCACCATAACAGAATATTGGTCCTTAAAATGTACATTAGTGTTTTCTAAAATCCAGGTAGCAGTGCAACTTGCCTTAAAGTTCTTCAGTCCAAAATAAATGCATCTCATTACTTTTTTAATGGAGTCCAACATTGCTCCTTGATTCAAGGAAAGTTATGGTGTCTCTAACATTTTCTACTGATGAAGGGTTCTTAAAACATTGGTTAGCTTTACAAACTCATTTCTGAGTCATGACAGTCTCAAAATGACTTCAAAATGACAGCTTGAAGGTCACTTTTCTCTCTAAGTAAAAGGTAGACAGAAAAAGAAAGTGAGTTGAGAAACAGGCATAGAATAAGTTCAAGTAAAAGCAGAAAACATAAAAACAAGTCAACAAGAACACAAAAAGAGCATGCATTGAAAGGCAAGGACTGAAAAAGAAAGCAGTGGGTTCAAGCAATTTCACGTTATCCATGCAATATTATATGAATGGAATACTGCATATAATCATTAAAACATCTTCATGAAACTTGGCAATTATTCAATAATTCAATAATTGCCATTTTTATTAAAAGTTTTCTTTTTAAATTACAAAACATACTTGGTGAAAATGGAGAAATATATTCTTATATAGAACATTTACTTAGAAATGAAAAGAAAAATAACATGAAAGTGTTGTGGTGTTTAATGCATTGCATTTGTCAAGATCATGCACACTTGTGCACTAAGCAGAACGTTTTAGTCTCCTGCCCAGGCATGGAGATGAAGATGCAGCAATGCAGTTTGGCTTTACTTGAATATATGCAAAAAAAGCCAATTCAAAAGCAAACAGATATGTACTTATTTGTTATAATGCGCAATTACAGAATATATGCAATGCTGTTAGTTTGTTAAATAGGATTCTCTCGATTTATACTTTGGGCAGCAAACTCACCACTTAGCCCACTTTGTTGGTGGTAGGTGGCTATGTTTAGGAGCTATGTTGCTCCCCAGATCTGCTTTTTGATTTTCTGCGATCTTGTATACTTTCCACATCTGCAGAAGAAAGGCATTTCATATTATTTCTGAATACAATGGGATTGATATTAATTTGCACCATACATAATCAATGCAATAATAGACAAATTACTTGCACAATTACATAATCTATGCTCCACTGTAACTGACATTTAGGTATGTTGTTCAGTTACTAGGCAAGGCCAAGTTTACACATACAATAACAACATATAACTTGTTTTATGCAGATCAACATACATTTTTCTCATACAACGTAAAATGCTACTGATCTTTCATATCACAGTACATGTTGTTCCCACACAAACTCAAAATAGTAAGCAGCAAGAGTTCCAGACATGCAGAAAATAAAACATGCAAACAGTGCCACACATGTACATATTTTCACACAAGCAAAACATTTAGTGACACATCCACTGTATAACAGATTATGTGCATTTTCATTTAAATTTAGCATACTATTACTGGTAATTACAAAACTTGACTAAAAAATACTAAACTAAAGAGACTATCTGAAGGCTATTATGATGTACAAATCTGTCATTTTTCAAAGGTTTTTGGTTTTAGATAAATAAAATGAGGAAAATCTGGCTAATTACACGTTTATTTTACTTCTTATAAACTAAAGGATTACCTGAAACTGAACTACATATCAGTAATGTTAAAATATAAACTATGCTTTTCCAGTTACATCGATAAAAACCATACAGTACATTTATCTTTCTTGTTAATTTTCGTCATAATCCGTGGGATCAGATAGTATCGGGACCGTTTTGGATTAATTTACCGATTTTAAAAAAGCTTGAAATAAAAAAATGGCTGTGTGCAGACTATGCAAATCATTTTATAGAAATGCATTAAACATATCCCTCAAAAATGTTTTTCCAAGTCATATATAAAAATGTTTAAATATAAGCAGTGTATGGTTTAAAAAAATTGTAATTTTAAACAATTGTTATGAAAGTGTCTACTGCACATGCATTGGTAACCACAAAGTCCTGCGTTTAATAAAAATAATCTATATTCGCAGATATATTGCAAAACAAACATCCAAAAAAGTTTTGACAATAGTGCAAAAGTGATAAGAATATTAACAATTACAAGTCTTAGCTGAAAGTCTGAAAATAATTTATAAAGCCTGCAATGTGGTATGCAATACCTTAAGCCCACATAACCTGCCTCGGTATACAGACAAAAGCAAAGAGAAGTCCCTAACATGCAACTTCCACCTATTATAAAAAGAATGTAGATATTTTGTTTTACCATGTACTGCTATATAAAGGTGTCTACAATTTCCTGTAAATACACATTCATGTGGTTCAAACACAACCATACTCATACCACAGGGACTGGTTGTCTTCAGAAGATAATGATAGTGACCCAGACTCATTGTTAATGTTCACAGGCTCACCAGTGGGGAGGGTATTCTCAGGGCTAGAATCCTGTACACTATACTTGTTCTCTACTGCTTTAACAGGTGATACAAAAGCTATGTCAGTAGGCCTTGGAGTGGCCCTTGGCGGTAGACCACTTATGTTACTAACTAAGGATGTGTTTAAAGATAAGAATGGCTGACTTGCACTGGTAGTGACGAGGGAAGCTACACTGTCACTGTGTGGCTCTACAGAGTCAGTGAACACAGAATCAACTGTAAAAGTTGAACCAAAGAATGATTTAGAACTTGATGCAATTTGACCCCTATTCCCTGTATATGTTCCTTCCGTAACCGGTGAATGACCATGACCAAGGGAACTGCATTGGCTGTATTTATGCAGAATTGGATGTGAAGGGTTTTGGTAAGGTACATGATTAGGGAAATGGGGATGATGGTCTAAGTGGTACTCACTGGTTGCTTGTTGGTTGCTTCTATTAGCCTTAATTGGGGAAGGATCAACAGATACTGGTTGTCTTGTGTCTTTGGACATAAAGTCATGAATGCTTGTTCTCCTGGTGGAGCCTTCAGCCGTCGAGATCACACTGCTGGCACGGGGTAAGGTAGAAAAAGTGCTGCAATCTCTCTGTGTCGGTTGCTGTTGCACAGTGTCTAACTTTTCAGCAAGAGATTTAGCTTTTCCTTGAGCGCTTAATGTAGGTCTAGCTGCTGTACTTTTAATACGTGTGCTTTCTGCCTTCCTAAGGTTAGGTCTGCCAATCTGTCCAGGTTTTGGAGGTCTGCCATCTGAGAAATCCACAGTGGTTCTGCCACTCAATGATCTCAAAATTCCCCGGCTGCGAGAGGTGTTCCTGTGTGGCTTCTCTCTTCCTACTGGTTCAGAAGAATCACTGTCCCGCCTCACGGTCTCATGCACAAGGTTCTCCTGGCTACCAGCCTGGAATTGTAACACAAAGTGATATGGTACAACACATAGTCAATAACTTCAATGCAACATCCCTGATGTTAACTTCATATGTTTTTGACTTGTCCCTCTTTTCTTAAGGATCAAATATATATATATTATGAAGAATGTATTGCTAATGTAATGTATTGCTACCTGTAGAAATGATATTAACACATATTCCACAACTACTACTACTACAGTACAAATAATATGTGTTACAATATCTTAAACAGTTTACTGCAGATAATTTTAAAAACGCATGTCGTCTCACAATTTGGATTAAGTGATTATTTAACTTCCTAAAAGCAAATATCTTATTTATCCAATGTAAAACAAAATGCAGCTTCATCTTTGAATTGCATAATTCCAGTACCACATATGCGTTAAAATACTGCTTTTTATTTAAAAAAATTATGACATTATATTATCAAGAGGTTAATAATAAAACATTGTCTGACCCTGAAGTCTTGTTTATTATGATGTACTAAAACAATACTGGTAAAAACAAGGAATAAAGAAATATTTTATTTTTGGCAAAAAGTTTTAACTACAGCTTACATTTGTTGGTGAATGCACGCTGCTCTCTTCCAAAAACTGTTGCAAAGTGACAACTTCACGTCCAGGGGAAGCCGTTTTCTTTTTCTGCTGACACGGAATGTCCAACGTTTTCCGAATGAGTAAAGGACTCTGTTTTGAAGATCTTTGAGAAAGCTGACCAGTCTGCTGGAGAGGACTGCTGCTGCTTGACCACACTTCATTATCAAGGCTCAGACTAAATTCACTACTGCTTTGACTATGTGGCCTGCTGCGGCTGCCATTTAGTGCACTTGCTGCAAGGTAAACAGTCAAAAAAAACCAAATGTTGTTAGTAATTTTCTTCAAATTGAAAACAACAGAAAATAAAAACCATTAATATATCTATATATAGAGAGAATTATGGCCATGCATGTTAGGGCTAACAAGACCATGTCCAATTGTAAAACTTGCATTTTATAACACAATTATTATTATTGTTATTATTTTTTTTAAAACAGTGATTCAATTTTGAAACTTTAAAACAAATCCTGGTCAGATGTCCTCAGATCACTTTGGATGGCCTAGTATAACATTTTAGCCAAAGATTAATGATGGCAGACAGTGACACATTAGAAATTATGACTGGTCTCTTTGGAATTGTTCAGAAGGGGTAGATAGGCAGCCATCTGGATGATAACAGAAATGGTAGAAAAAGCTGATCATTTGAGTTTGACACTCAGCTGAATAAGTTGATTAATATGACTCTCCTAGTGAAGCAAGAGCCCCATTACAACACAAAGAGGTGCTGCTGGCAACAATAGCACAAACAAATTGGTACAATAATGGGTTATTGCTTTAGAAAACACTAGTGGTATCAAATGTGAATCAATGTATTCTACAGCTTAGATCAGGGGTGGGCAAAATACGGCCCGCGGGCCAGATCCGGCCTGTCTAACATTTCTGTCCGGCCTGCCATGACTCCCGACAATTGAGGAAACTACTAGAATCTTCCTCCATTAAAACTAACATAATGATCGTCGTCTGTTATCGCTAATACTTAAAATGGTTATTTAAACACAGTTGAAGCAGCAATGTCTACGTGCACGGTATCATTACTGGCCTGTTATTGGTTGGTTTTATGTTGCTATGGTCTTATGTTGCTATGGTCTAGAGCTGCGAGGGAAAATTGAATAACGCTCAGTTTTTGCGCAAATTATTTTATTACGTGGCACTGGAGTGGAGGGGTAGAATTAAAAAATGAGTTTATCAAAGAAGAGGAAAGTAGACGCCGAATGCCGAGTATTTAACAAAGAGTGGACCTCAAAATACTTTTTTACTGATGTGGCAGGGAAAGCTGTGTACTTACATTGCAAAGAATGTGTGGCAGTATTCAAAGAATACAACTTAAACCAGCATTTCGAGAGCAAACATGCTTCCAAATATAAGAACATGTCTGCCGAAGAGAAAGTTAGAAAAGCGCATAAGATGGTTTCTCGAATGCAAAAAGAGCAACGTTTTTTCATGTCTATCCGTGGCACATGACGGTATTACAAGAACGAGCTACATGATTGCACACAAAATTGCCCAAAACAGCAAACCATTCTCAGAGGGAGAATTTATCAAGGAGTGTTTGGTTGACTCTGCTGCGATATTGTGTCCAGACAAGAAAAAGCAGTTTGAAAACGTTTCATTGTCAAGGCGAACTGTGGTGAGGCGTGTAGAAGAAATCTCGGAGAACCTGGACCAACAGTTGAAAAGCAAGGTAAATTATTTTTCATATTTCGCTCTGGCACTCGACGAAAGTTGTGACGTTAAAACCACAGCCCAGTTGTTGATTTTCATTCGAGGCATTACCACAAATTTTGAGTTCACCGAAGAACTGACATCAATGCAATCAATGAAAAATACGACGACTGGAAAAGATATACTGGAGGCAGTAAATAACAGCGTCTCAAAATTGGGATTGGAGTGGAATAAATTGGCGAGTGTGACCACTGATGGAAGCCCTAATCTGACAGGAAAACATGTTGGATTGTTGAAAAGAATGCAAGACCAAGTAACAGAAACAAATCCAGAGCAGAGAATAATTTTTCTACATTACATTATTCACCAAGAGGTCCTCTGCAAAAGTGTTCTAAAACTAAGCAATGTCGTGGATACAGTCACAAAACTGGTCAACTTTATTAGAGCAAGAGCATTAAACCACAGGCAATTTGTCTCTCTGCTGGAGGAGTCTGAGTCAGAGCTCAAGTATGTTCTGTACCATACAAATGTTAGATGGCTTAGTTTGGGAAAAGTTCTGAAAAGAGTGTGGGATCTGAGAGCAGAGATTGATTTGTTTTTGAAAATGAAAGAAAAAGATGTGGATTTCCCTCAATTGAATGATGTGAACTGGCTCTCTGATTTCGCATTTGCCATTGATGTTACGGGTCACATGAATGAACTGAATTCGAAACTGCAAGGAAGGGGGCTTTTTGTTCATGACATGTATTCCCATGTCAAGTCTTTTATGACAAAGTTGCTCCTTTTCTCCCATCAGATTGGTAACAAGCAGTTCACACACTTCCCCACTTTGCAACAGATTACAATATCTGACCAGAACCCGCAAAGATACACGTCGCTACTGCTCGCTTTGCATGCTGAATTTTCTCACGGCTTCAAGGATTTTAGACTGAGTGGAGTGCAGGATGCACCCTATAGCCTGGAGGTCGCCGGTTTGAGTCCAGGCTATTCTATTGCCGACCGTAGATGGGAGCTCCCAGGGGGCGGCGCACAATTAGGCGAGCGCCGTCCGGGGAGGGGGGCTTAGGTCGGCTAGGGTGTTCTTGGCTCACCACGCACCAGCGACCCCTGTAGTCTGGCTGGGCACCTGCGGGCTTGCCTGTAAGCTGCTCAGAGCTGCGTTGTCCGCTGTAGCTCTGAGGTGGCTGCACGGTGAGTCTACAGTGTGAAAAAAAGCGGTCGGCTGACAGCACACGCTTCGAAGGACAGCGTGTGTTCGTCTTTGCCTCTCCCGAGTCAGTGCGGTGGTGGTAGCGGTGAGCTGAGCCTAAAAATAATTGGATATGCCAAATTGGGAGAAAATAATAAAATAATTGGCGATTACTAAATTAAATTAAAAGAACAACAAAAAAAGCACAGCGAAACAATTGTTAAAAGCTTAAAAAATGAAGACCCCCCCCCCAAAAAAAAAAAACAATGGCAAGACTGTACCTTTAGCATCATTAGGCGAAGCATTATTATTGCTGTTACTACTGGTTGTCTTGCAACTATCAAAGCTGGCTGGTCTGGCAGCTGGATGGAAAAATAAAGAATGAGCACGGAAAGAAAAAGGTTAGCAGATGACACTGCCTTGAAATTCTGCTGTCAGAATTGTCTGAGGCATGGGGGCAGGCAACGTGAAGCATGCTGTGCCTTACGTGTCTTACACATAAGAAAGTCAAGAGTTTGCCAGGAAGTACAAGAGGACATTTTGGAAAAGGGCACTAAATGAGAGTGAACAAACAGGAAGATGAACAGGGGAAAAGAGGAAATCAAACAGAGGGTTACAAAGGATTTTATGCTAACAAAAAACAAAAACAAAATTAAAAAATATTGCGTTCATCAAAAATGCACATGAATAAGTCACTTACAACAGATGTGACAAGGAATTTTACACATTGTAGAAGTGCCAAGGACAGGAGGAGCAATAGCATCTGTACAGCTAATATCCTGTACCCCTATCCAATGCAACAGAAACAAGTCCATAAGTTAGTTTCTTTCGTAATTAATTAAAGATCTTGCCGATTATTTTTTACTAACACTTGAGAACTGTATTATTATTTAATTAACAAATATACACAATTTATTGTATTTAATGTTAGTATTTACAGAAATTTACTTATTTTAAAATGTATCTAGTTTCTGATTTAAAAAATATAAAAACAACATAATTTAAGCTAAACTGTTTAAAGGAGAGTAGAACTAATTACTTTCCTGTTGTTTTTTATTTTTTATTTATTATCAATTATCAGAGATAGGTCTGAAAGTTAGGTTATTATCATAACCCTGATTCCCTGAAATAGAAATATTAACCATTACAAAATGGGTGTTTCCACTTTAAGACACCAGAACCTGAAAACTTTATACCAAAGACACTCGTCAGAGGAGGGTGGCGTAGTGCTACTCCGCCCCCGCGAGCATAAACTCACTACTCACCCTGACAGTATTGTCATTTTCCTTTGAGAACTGCGACCAAGGACGCTGCGACCTTGAAGTTAATGGTTAATATTCCTATTTCAGGGAACCAGGGTTATGATAATAATCAAACGTTCCCTTTCAAGTAGGGAATATTAACCATTACAAAATGGGTCAGTATACCCAAGCTGTCGCAAGGACATGGAGCATACATAACACAATTGCAGAGGACAAGCCAAACCACCTTGTGCCTGAATCAATTACCAGCATAGCTGAAATAAAACAAGGACCCATCTTACTGTATATGAGTATACTTAACCATCAGAATACATGGTATACAACACTGAGTTACAAGCTAAGCAAAGCCGCTTGTGCTACAACAATATTCCCATAAATGAAAACATTAGAAGGACTCACCTCTAATTTTCTATTGTGAGGATGGACTGGGAAGCCACCTTCAATATTTTTGTGCCAAATCCAGGATTATGCGGGTCCATGACGTTCAGCCGATAGAACCTGGCAAACGTATGGGAAGAAGCCCAAACCGCTGCACTGCATATCTCCTGAATAGATGCACCTTGGAACAAAGCCATGAAGTCGCCTGACCCCTGGTGGAATGGCCGGTGAGCTTCTCGGACGGGGGCAGATTGGCCAGTTCATAAGCAGCCTGTATTGCACCCGTTATCCATTTGGATGGACGCTGTTTAGACAGAGCCAGTCCCTGAGACTTAGCTCCGTAACAGACAAAAAATTGTTTTGACTGCCTCCAGCTTTTAGTTCTGTCCACATAATACACTAATGCCCGCACTGGGCAAAGCGTATGGAGCTGGCGCTCCCTATTAGATTGGAAAGAAGGGGGATGGAAAGCCTCCAATTCCACCGACTGGTTAATATGGAAAGCTTAGATAGTTTTCGGCAGAAAAGCCGGGTTAGTACGAAGTGTGACATTCGTTATGGCCTCTGAAAAAATTAGACAAGCTTTTGATATTGAAAATGCTTGCAAATCACTCACCCGCTTAGTGTAGGTGATTACAAGCAAGAAAGCTGTCTGGCTCAAATGGAGGTTTTATTACTGCATTAAGCACCATATTTAGCCTCCAGCGAGGGACTATATCCTTTGCCGGGTGCCTTTCAAAAAATGCCCCACTAGGAAGTGAGCTCCTGGGGAGACTGAATCGATATGGCACACCGAGATGGCTGCCAAATACACCTTTAGAGTCGAGGGAGATTTCCCCTCATCAAAAAGGTCCTGTAAAAACTGCAGTATAACTGCCGTAGGGCATGTCGTGGGTTCAAATCCACGAGCCAAACACCATGTCTGAAACACACCCCACTTGTAACCATATTGGGAATGAGTAGAGGCTGCCCTGGCGTTTTGTAAGGTGTTGACCACCCTGTTTGATAACCCCGGACAGCTCAAATGGAGCCGTTCTGGGGCCAGACACAGAGCTGTAGGCTCACTGGGTTGGGGTGCCACAGGGTACCCCAACCTGACTGAGCAGGTCTGACTGAGCAGGTTGTGGTGCATTTGCAGCTCCCACGGCTGACTGCTCAGGAGCTGTACCAGAGCGGAGAACCAAACTCTCCCGGACCTTCTCCAAACACAGTGGTAGCAGTGCCAGCGGCAGAAATGCAGAGTAGACACGCTGGCCATGGATGTGCCAGTGCGTCTATTCCTAGAGGTCCTCCTCCTTTTATGGAGAACCACAGCGGACAGTGCGTTGACTCCTGAGAGGCAAAGAGGTCTACCGCCGCCCTCCCGAATCTCCCCCAAATAAGGCTCATGACCTCGGAATGGAGTCTCCACTCTGCATCGCTGGGGACCCCCCTTGAGAGGAGTTCTGCAGCGCAATTGGTCACTCCTGGTAGGTGGACTGTCTGAAGTGAGAGGAGCTTCACTTGGGCCCACAACAGAAGATTGTAGGCCACACGGTGGAGACTGGGCGACCGTAAACCACCCTGGTGGTTTATGTAGGACACCACAGACGTGTTGTCCGTATGGACAAGCACGTGTCTCCCCCACACCTGCTCCAAAAATTCCTGCAAGGACAGGAACACTGCCTGCAGTTCCACAATACTGATGTGGAGACCCTCCCACGAGGGCTGCCATACACCCTGTACACCTCGGCCATTCCACACTCCGCCCCAACCCGTGTTGGACGCGTCTGTGGTGATGACCTCTCTCCTGGAGACACGTAGATAAGCCGGCTGTTTCCACCAAGAGAGCGCCTGTAGACAGTGTCGGGACACTGTTAATAGGATGTTACGTTCAACACCAGCTGACAAGCCATGCTGTTGAACCAAACCTGCAGAGGGCGCATATGCAAAAGACCCAGTGGGAGGGTGTTTGTCCGACAGAGTTGCCAACATGCGTCTTGAATCCAGGCACACCCCCAGATAGGTCACTATCTGGGTGGGTGCTAACTGGCTCTTTGCATGGTTTACCTTCAACCCTAACCGATGTAAATGGTTGGTAACTAGCTCTGTGTTCGTGCGCTCTTGCTGGCAAATGAGCCAGTCGTCCAGATAGTTGAGGACCCTAATAGCATTTTGTAAAAACACGTGGGCTGGTACACTGTTCCTTGAAAGGTAAACCTCAGGTATTTCCTGTGCGCTGGTTTTACTGGGATGTGGAAACAGGCGTCCTTCAGGTCCACCATGGTGAACCAGTCGCCTAGCCTGATGGACTGCAACAGCCGCTTTTAGCAATTTTGCAATTGCTAAAAAAGGAGCGTGAAAATACACAGGAGGATTTACTTATCAACTCTCTGATGTTAATCGTGTTAGGCTGAAAAGGAACATGGCGATACTGTCAGGATGAGTAGTGAGTTCATGCTCGTGGGGGCGGAGCAGCACTACGCCACCCTCCTCTGAGGAATGTCTTTGGTATAGTTTTCAGGTTCGTGTCTTAAAGGGGAAACACCCATTTTGTAATGGTTAATATTCCCTACTTGAAAGGGAACACAATATTATTCTTTGAAAATTATAAAAAGAAAAACATTATTTTTCAATTCTGAAACAGCCCTTCAGATAATCTCACAGTGAAAAAACAAATTAGGTCTATAATCAATTCATCCTATTTCAAAATAGGGAAAACAATTATATATGATCAATGGATTCTGGATTTATTTTTTTATAACCTGTTCCATATGTGCAACAAAAGTCTATCATCTTAATGATAGAAAATATATCACTTTTAAAATTTTAGTTTTAATTTTAGTTTTAAATTTCGAAATTAGACAGTTAGTAGTGTTTTGACAAAAAGCTGCAGCTAAATACTCATGACATACATATGAAGCACTCTATGTATAACAAACAGAGGTGAAAGTAAAATGGCAAATGTTAATGGCAAATGTTTATTGATAAAATCAAAACGCAGGTTATTGTTTGCATGCTGGTTTGCAATTCAACCATTCCCAGTGCCCAAAATGAATACTGTACATAAGAATGCATTTAAAACACACAGTAACTTAATGAATACATGCAGCTCTCCACTCACCATGAATTCTTAAACCATTACTAGATTCATCTGTGACCCGAGGAGCAACATCTTCACAAGATGCATTGTCTGAAAGCAAATACAATAGGTCATAAAAGTTACCTGTGATAAGCAAATTGTGAACAGAGTTTTAAGACTATCTTTTTTAAAAAAATTTAACAGGCATATCAATGAAAACAAACATTAACAATTAAACATTATTTTCACCCTAGCTATACCTTTCGACTTATGCCTGTGCTTGGATCTGAGGCCAGCAGAAGGGTTCAGTGTAGCATAGTTGATTGCTGTTGTGGAGTAGGCCATAGCTCCCAGTTCCTTCCTCCTCAGCCTGGTAGCAGCATCATCAGGCTCATCCAGATTCTCAGAACTATCTGTCCACTGTCCTCCTGCCTGGACCATGGTTTGCAACAGGTCATTCATGGCTGAGATGGAAATGAAAATAAATGAATTACCATGGATGAGTGCATTGACCACTCTTTGTTTTCTTTAATCTATTTTAATATACTGTTTTTCAATTATCCTATATTCATGTTTTTCATTATGAGGTTGCTTGGTCGTCCATGTAATCATGACATGCAAAGAGCTGAAATGCAGCTTTGAGAAGAGAAGTTGGTTTACAGACTTCATTTCAGCTCAAACATGATAGTTATTATTGCTTTCCTGCAGTGCAAAGCCATGCTAGAACTGCCTTCAAGTGCAGCTTAAGGAAGCCTGGTAATGGATCATCTCAATTGCTATGGTAAAGTAGGAATGGATTGTGGAAATATGGGAATGTTTATCTAATACTAAAACCAGCAATGGAAATGGGTCCATGGTCAGTGCAGGGTAAACATACAGGATCTATTATCTGCTTAAACTAAATGCTTAATTTAAAAGATGGTGCCTTTTCATAAAGATATACAACTATAATAAATAATCTCTGTGGTATGTTATTCCTACTTTAAAAATGACACATAATTTCAGTATAACTATATTTATAAAGCATTAGTAATTAAAACAGCCTTTTGACCAACAATGTGTCTTTACTTCTACTGTATGTGCACGTATACAGTCAAGTCTCAATTATCTGTGGACGGATTATCCGGGTTGCGGATTAACCATGCTTGCAAAAATGGAAGAAAAATACAGGTATAGTGTTCAGTACGCATTTTTTTACACATATACAGGTTCCGTTATTAGGTCAGTGACTCAGTGCCATTGTGACTGCAAACATGTTGGCAAATAAACCTAAACGCGTGATTTTAACAATTCAAGAAAAACTGGAAATCACTGAGAAACTGGAAAAAGGAAGTACTGTAAAACAACTTTCAGTGGAATATGGAATTGATGAACAGACTGTTCAGGTTTTAAAAAGGAAGAGTTGATTTCATATGTGAGTACCTCTGATTCTAGAAGCAGTTTGTCAATCAAAAAATCAAGGATGACCGACTACTTTAAGAAACTACAAAGTACAGTCTACTGTATAGGTTTTGCAATATCCATGGTTTTGTTTTTATCGGGGACAGCCCTCTCTTCTATTACCCTGGATAATCGAGAGTTGACTGTATAACAAAATATAGGTCAATGTGCATGATATCACTACATTTGCCAAGTTGTTTATTTTTTGGTTTACGTGGTAATACTTTTAGTTCAATGTGTCCCAAATACTGTATACTTTTTCAAATAGATGGTGCCACCTTATTTCCATATTATAAATTCACCAGGCCATCTAGCACCTTACACAGTGAAGACAGGGATCCAAGAGAAATTAGTATAAATTAGTAAAGGGATTCAGTGCAGCCACTAGAAGGCAGCGAAACTATCAGAAATTCTTACACATGGAACGACGGTAGATAGCCTTCATTTTGTCTTTTTCCTTGGGTCTGTTCCTCATGAACGGCAACCTTTTCAGTGCAGCCACTTTTATGTCAGAACATGTAGCAAAACAGAAATAGGGAAATGAAAATATAGAAAAGAGGGAGGAGAAAACAGATGGAAGTTAACAAATGCTGAAACTAAGTACAGAAACCAGTGCATTTTCAGTTTCAGCTGTTCATGCTTAACTACCACAAACATACTGCTCAGTGGAATGGCTGTGAAAGGTACAGTAACAGTGGATGAAACTGCTCTACAGAACATTTCACAAGACAGGACGGATGCAAAAGATATTAAATGGTGCATTTCAACTGGAAAGCAAAGTGTTATATTTTGGTGTAAAATGTAGTGTGTTTTTATACAGTGGAGATCATGTTTTATTGTTCAAAATACAACATATTGTAGCAAACTAGCCTTCCCTTTAGAAATGTATCTGTGGAAGGAGAGAAATGCCTTTCCTGTGGGGTCCTGAGACTAGGTGAAATGGGGGTTTGATACCGTCCACCAATGGATTCTGCCAATGGCAGAGATTTTTCAAATTCATAGGTTGAGGGATAGTGCGTTTAAAAGTATTGTTTCCAAAGGTTTTAGTGGTAATCTGCTGGCTCATTAGCATGCTGAGGATTTGTGAGTGACAGTATATCATCGGCAGCTATAAATGGGTTTATTTATTGTTTAAGCTACTGGTTACTTTTTGTCTTGCACCTCAATAGATAATGTGGTCAGTGGTGATGGATATCCATTCGAAGAGGTTTGCTGTTTAATGCATGTTTTCACTGTCCCTCTATCATCTTCTTCTACTTCTGATCTTTTTACTATGGGGAGTGATTACTACAGGATTCCCTGGTTTACTACAATAGCTTGATAAATATATTTTTTATTAAACAAGAATGAGAAAACCATCACTGTCCTATACTGTTTAATAAAATAAAAATAAAAATAAACTTTAACCAAATGTTTATATTGTGCAAAATTCAGTATCATATATTACGAAAAGGCTTTTTGTTCAGTGAGGTATCTTTTAATAGGTAAGAGGTGTATGCCAAATTTGACAAGTGGATTTCACCTTTTAATACAGAGAACATCTTAACAATGATGAATCACAACTCATTCACATATATAAAAAAGTTAAATGTGCATTTATCAGCTTTTCTGCTTCGATTTGAACTGCCACCCACATATGAGTATTTCAGCACTAAAATTTACATACCATTCACGTGTATGCAGATGAACATGTTGAATCTTAATTTCTTCCAATAAACAACCACAGAAAGAATTCTGTCTACATAACAAACGACAATACATTTAAGCAGCATGAACAAATAATTAGAATGAGGCCCTTTCCCTTTCATTATTTGTTTCTGTTTAGCTGGGAGTTGTTCCATAACTCATAACATACTATGTAAAAGCCCTATTTAAATACTTCTAAAGCCCACTTCCTGCTAATACTCACTGCTGCTTTTCTTATTCCCAAAAGACAGACTGTCATCAAGGGAATTGGAGCCGGATCCCACCGAGGAGCTATCCTGACTGTCTTGCTGGGGTAAGTTCAGGAATCCGTCACTTGATTCAGACTGTGACGGTGTGAGGGTCAGAGACTTAATGCGTTCACGATTTTTGGGTTTTATCAATTTTTTCATCTTCAGGGTGATCCAGTTACCCCTTCTGGAATAAAACATGTCATAGATCCATTAGAAGAATGGTACATTTAGAGAACATGCTTATCAAAACACACATCTGCGTCCTTTATGGCATTCATTCAGCATGCCGTGGAGCTTATCCTGCTAAACATCTCAAACTGGCACTAAAATAATATATGATTGTTGACTATGACTATGATAAAACAAAAATACATAGAGCAAGTCAAATCTTGTTATGCAAATATCTGAGATAAAAAAGCATAAACAGCTTCACTATTCACTATATGTTAATGTAAAGTAGTCACTATATTTTATATAATTACCTCCTTGGGGGAGAAGGGTCATGAAATTTGTACTGGTCCATGATCTTCTCTTCCAGCTTCTCTTTCTGCCTCCTGAGCTCATTTAGCTTGTCTCTGGAAAAACATACACTGCCTCAGTATTGAACTACAATGAAAATCTTTGTATTTTAATACACTAGAATGTAAGTGAGAAACTGCTATTTAAAGATTTTAATAACCTCCGTTTACTACCAACTCAGGGATACCAAGATATTTAGTAAGCAAACGGTCAGGGTTGGGTAAAAGAGGCAACAAATATCCCACCCCAAGCACTACAAACCAGCAGAGGTGGTCCAACACTTTGTACAGCTTGTAAATACTGTGAAATCTCAATAAATAGAGCATCTGAGGAAGTTTAAGGCAAATGGCTTTTATTTCAATGTGTCTTTCACATGTATTGAAAAAAAAAATCCTTTCCAGGGTTTGCTGACTGATGGAGCAGGGTGCCCTACCAAAACAAAGTGATGGCAATTACTAGTATTACATTCTACATACATGTACTGTCTCTGTTCTACAATAAACAGATCCTTGCTTTCCATAGTTTGATCCAGCAGGGTTCTATTCTGCAGCATCAGGGTCTGGATTTGATCTAATAGATGTCTGTTTTCTTCTTCCAGATTCCCCTTTAGCTGACTCAGCAACTGTGGGAAAAATAAAAATAATTATTTTTTAAAATAAATGCAGATATTGTGTTCTTTGTTTAAACAGGATAATAATACAATTAGATCAGCATAGTCTGAAGAGTGCTTGCTAACAAAATTCAATTTTAAAAGACATTTGATGCTAAAACCCAGATGAAACTAATGTGTTTTAATACAATCATATCAACAGTCTTTAATCATTATCATTAAAGATCCAGAAATAAATCATATTGAAGGAGTGCTAACCAATGCTTTAAAATGCACTCCTTTTTGTGTCATGAGTATGTCGTTTTATCACTTGTTTATATACGTCAATTCAGCATATACAAATATTTCAAATAAAGTGCTAAAGATAAACTGTTTGATCCTGGCACCTTTTCTGTAGGTCACATGATCTGATTACAGCTATATCATTGTGAGTTTGAACTGCAAAATATGATTATGTACAGCACCAGGAACCAGCATCAACATCTATAGTGTTGTCTTTAAAAAAAACATTGCAAATTGAAGTAAAAAAAACTACAAGCAAATAATCTTGATTTAGAGCAGGGCATAGATAATATTACTAGTGCTAATCAGTGATAAGACTGTATTTCACCTTAGTAATACTGTTCACAATAAAGTTTAATATTGATGTGAAAAAATACTCCTGCATAAAATTAAAGCACACATTTAATAATTTAGATATTAAACCCATTCATATTAAAACTCTGCAATACCTCACACTGATTGTTCAGTTTGGTGTATGTAATATCTAGCTGCTGATACTGTTCCTTTAACTTGGAAAATTCTGCTTCCAGTCGAGTTTGCTCAAGCGTTGCACTATTCAGTAAACTTTTAATATTCTTGTGGTCAGCCTGCAGTCCTTCATTCTCTTTCAGTAATTGGCAGTGTGTTTGATTCAGCCTTCAAAGATAAAGACAATTGTAATAAGGATTACATCAATACAGCATGGGACATACTTTTATGTACAAAATCATATAGCATGTATTTCCCAGATGGTGCATGCAAATAGTATGATTACAGCAATTGACATTTAAATGCAGTGCATTTATTCCTGTCTCATCCTTGGTTGTCTGACCTCCAACTGTGGCCTATTAAAATGAGGGCTGGGTTTAGTAAAAGTATTCTGCCAAGATTTTCAAATCAGGATCTGCTTTGTTTTTTGACACTACCTCTTATAGCTTTAGAGCTATTGTGCATACCATTATCCTGGTACTGTTTTTGTAAAAGAGGATCCTGTTTTTCATAAATTAGTCAGGGTAACTTTTTCCTGACTGTTGGAAACATGTTTATGAAAAAGCCCTCCGATAATTTGACTTTTGCTTTCAATACTATTTTCTACTTAATTATTCTAAAGCCGGCCAGCAGGTTATGTTAAAACCACCACAAATATAAAATTACGCAAGGGTCAGCTCTAATCTATTTTTATATTGACGTACAGTAACATACCACATACACATAGGAATTGATTTACAGAGCATGTTTATTTTCAATACTTACTTGTCATTTTCATCACGCAGCTTCTGATACTCTGCAGCTGTAATTTCATGGTTTTTCTTTTCTAAGAGCATTTTCTCCTGCTCTGCTTTCAAGACTTTCTCAAGGTCTTCCAACTGGGTCTTTTGCTTCAATAGCTGATTGTACCTATGGACGAGTATATTGTGTTAATAACTCAATAGGCTTTTGGTTAGTTTAGCATGTTTTGCTAGTTGCAGGAATTACTGTCTAATTACATTATTAACTCAATAATATTTCATCAAAATCACATCATGTTAGTAAATATCACCCTAAAGCTAATACATTTTTTATTTTTTATTTTTCAAAGTAGAAAGATACGGAAGTTAAAAACAATCCAATGGGACTGAAAGGCATTACATGACAGAACTGTCAAATAATTTCACTAAGTCACAAAATATTCAAATTACTTAACCATATGATTTGCTAAAAGAATCCATCATACCTAAGGCTTCTGTTTTTCAGTTTTTATTAATTACATTTTTCGGTGCTTATTTATAGCTATTTTATTTATAAATGGTTTTTTTCAGGGCTTTCGCTTTTTATATACTGTATGAAATTATTGTTTTGGGTTATGTTTGTTTTTTTTCTGTCTCAATATGTATAGTAACTTGACAGTAGTTGCACACTTCAATTGCACCTTCTTTTTGCTGTCTTCCACAATGAAATCCTTATGGTCGCGGGCACATTCTTCTGGGGTTTTTGTGTGTTTAGGCATTTTTTTACATTTCTCCCTCTAGTGTACTGTAATATAGCTTTAAATTTTGCGAGCAAGAACATCTCGTTTTAAATCTTACAAGTGTGTTACAATCCTCCAATAGAAATATAGGAATTTGCTGCCACTCAGTAGCTGGGGTGGGTTTAAAGTATTCAGAACGAATCAATGCGAGACACAAGTCAGGAAGAAGAGATATTGCCCAAATGCACTGGAAGGTTGTTTTTTTTTGTAGGTATTTTATGAATTTTTTTCACAGGAAAAAGGGTCAAGTCAGCATGAATTGAGTAACCATTTCAAGTGTTTTTCTGGTGTTTATAAGATATACATTGATTTCCTTTTTTTTGTATCAGGGGTGTTGTATCATTTTTTATTGGTTAAAACCGAAAATCAGAAGCCCTAATTATACCCTAAAGCCCCCTTTACGATTAACAGACACTTGAAAATGAAAACCTAATTGGCGTCCTCTGTATTTCTGACATACCTTAAAAAATGAGGTAATGAGCCATAGATATTGAATAGCTAACATATAATACCTGTCCTCAAGGTCCTTGTGCTCCACTTCTAGGTTTTTGTGGACCGATTTAAGGCTGCCATGTTTATTGATGAGAGATTCATACTCTGCTGCCTGGTGTTCATGGAGGGCCTCTAGTTTCTCGTGATCTTTTACCAGCAAGTCATACATGGATTTTAACTCTTGTGTTTTCTTGATTAGGGATTCATTATCATTTTCAATGGTGGAGTGCTGAAACTGAAGCTGCGAGTTCTGGGTCATCAGTGATGCACTTTTTGAGTTTAGAGTTGAATTCTCTACCTGTGAACAATTAAATTAAAAAACAAAATTTGATTAGGTACAATGACAAACCAGTATCTATGCTTTTAACTTGGATACCTTTCATTCAAGCACCTGGAATGATCAGCAGAAGCACATGTTACCTGTGAAAATTTTATAGAAAATCTAGCTTCCTTCTGTGCTTGTTTTGTATCTAACAAAATCTATATTGTATAGCCCGGTAGACTAAACCTTTATTATTTACAGAAAATAATAAATCATGTATAAGAAATCGACCAATACCATGCGCAGAACACATGGAACAATTCTAAAGTTAAAAAAACAGTGTGTAGGGTGTCTCTTATCTTAGCAGCCACTCGCACAAAATTATATCTCTCATACAATAAGTATGGTGGCCGACAAGTGCAAAGAGATAGCAAATCTACAGAGACGAAGCTGCAACCAGGGTACTGAAACGGGGTTTCTTCTTTGTAAAGCAAGGTTCTTATGAATGTCGCCATACTTACGAGTCAGCGACACTTACAATATTATCAGTGCAGCAATATTTCTGTTTTATCTTACTATTTACCTATTTATATCTCGGAAATTTATTCTGTAACGAATAGGGTCTTCTTAACTAAACCAGCAATCCGTTTAATGAAATAATAATTTTAAATTTGAGTTTGAATAACAAAATATTTCTTATATTTTCTTTGCAATTAAGTGTCGCGACATACACCAAAATCTTGCTTTACCCCCACAAAAAAAACAAACAAACCCCCCCCCCCCCAGTAATTTCTGGCACAAAATTTAGCTTCCGGCAGATTTTTCTAAATGATTCACCTGCATTTTTTTCATGCGGCTGCAGTTTTTTAGATGTTACCACCCCTTACTCTGATGTCACCACCCCATGGTTGCAGCTACGTCTTTGTGTAGATTTGTTACCTCTTTGCACTTCTCAACCACTCTATATAAGAGACACCCAATGTATATATTATAATCAATAAAAAAATATACAAAAACAGTAGAACCAGGGGGCATGAGAGAGATATATACAGACGTGCTCAAATTTGTTGGTACCCTTACAGCTCATTGAAATAATGCTTCATTCCTCCTGAAAAGTGATGAAATTAAAAGCTATTTTATCATGTATACTTGCATGCCTTTGGTATGTCATAGAATAAAGCAAAGAAGCTGTGAAAAGAGATGAATTATTGCTTATTCTACAAAGATATTCTAAAATGGCCTGGACACATTGGTTGGTACCCCTTAGAAAAGATAATAAATAATTGGATTATAGTGATATTTCAAACTAATTAGTTTCTTTAATTAGTATCACACATGTCTCCAATCTTGTAATCAGTCATTCAGCCTATTTAAATGGAGAAAAGTAGTCACTGTGCTGTTTGGTATCATTGTGTGCACCACACTGAACATGGACCAGAGAAAACAAAGGAGAGAGTTGTCTGAGGAGATCAGAAAGAAAATAATAGACAAGCATGGTAAAGGTAAAGGCTACAAGACCATCTCCAAGCAGCTTGATGTTCCTGTGACAACAGTTGCAAATATTATTAAGAAGTTTAAGGTCCATGGAACTGTAGCAAACCTCCCTGGGCGCGGCCGCAAGAGGAAAATCAACTCCAGAGTGAACAGAAGGATAGTGCGAATGGTAGAAAAAGAACCAAGGATAACTGCCAAAGAGATACAAGCTGAACTCCAAGGTGAAGGTACGTCAGTTTCTGATCGCACCATCCGTCACTTTTTGAGCGAAAGTGGGCTCCATGGAAGAAGACCCAGGAGGACTCCACTTTTGAAAGAAAAACATAAAAAAGCCAGACTGGAATTTGCTAAAATGCATATTGACAAGCATCAAACCTGAGACAGCTGGAGCAGTTTGCTCAGGAAGAGTGGGCCAAACTACCTGTTAACAGGTGCAGAAGTCTCATTGAGAGCTACAGAAAACGTTTGATTGCAGGGATTGCCTCTAAAGGTTGTGCAACAAAATATTAGAATAGCGGTCCCATCATTTTTGTCCATGCCATTTTCATTTGTTTTATTATTTACAATAATATGTTGAATAAAAAATCAAAAGCAAAGTCTGATTTCTATTAAATATGGAATAAACAATGGTGGATGCCAATTACTTTTGTCAGTTTCAAGTTATTTCAGAGAAAATTGTGCATTCTTCGTTTTTTGTGGAGGGGTACCAACAAATTTGAGCACGTCTGTATATAAAAAAAATCATTGGGTTAAATATACTGAAACTAGATTAGTTATGACTGAATCATTATCACTAAAAGACAACAGAGGGCGCTGCACTTTGTATGTAAAACAACCACAGTATTATTTTTCTTTTCCACACCATTTGCTGAAGTTTAGTTACATGTTAATAAACAGTCAATAGACATGCCATGCATGTGTGTATCTATCATTAGACTGCCATTTGAGATCATATTTCATATGTATGCTGAGTATGTTTGAGATTTGATAGTTTCCTGGTCCAGTAAAAAAAAAAAACGTACAAAAGACTGGTATGTAAAGCTACTAATACCCTATTCATGTGATCATCACAATTTAAAAATGTGATTGTGGTTATAGCAATATTGTGGTTTAAATGTGCATTATTTAGGTAGTGTGGATAGCTCATAGAATAATATTGTTAGCACTACATACCAGTCCATGTGTGTCTTTTTTTTTTTACTGGAGCAGGAAACAACCAAGTCTTAAAAAACCTACTCAACATACATATGACATATGAGCTCATATATCAGTCTAATGATAGATACACAAACATGCATGTCATATCTATTGACTATTTATTAACATGTAACTAAACTTCAGCAACTGGTTAACTGAATATCAATTACATACCTATTTATGCCACTGAAAATAAAGTATTACCGAATGCAGTTTGAACCAATTTTTATGAAAGCAGAATAAAACTTCTAATGTTACAAAGCAAGAAACCCACAACTCAAGGTTAATTTGATGGCCATAGAGTACTGAATGTCTAAGTCATTGTTTGTTCCTCGTAAACGTTTTGGACAAATGTAAAATCGGGCCAAATGTACTTCCAGTTTCCATGGGTTCCTAGAATAGGAATAGAGTAGAGATGAATAACCTGCAGTTTAGCATTCTGTGTCTGTAATGCAGTATTATGCTCTTGCAAAGTGGCTGTTTGTCTCTGGAGTGCTAGGATCTGCGCTTGTAGATTATCACTCTGGCTTTCCAGCTGTTTTAGCTGTGTCCGCAGGGCCTGTTTTTCCGCCTGGAGTGTAGCATTCTTTCAAATACAACAGAAAAACATACATAATTAAAAGCTTTAGAAACAACTTACATGACCAGATATTTAGCAACTTTATAATTTCACATAGCTTACATTTTATGGAATATGATAAACAAGTGCAATATATCTGGCCCACATGTAAAAGTGTGATTCTGATACACAGTATGGATTTTTACAAGTCTCTTTTTTTTAGAAATTGCACTTGAATAACAAAACAATATTAACAACTTGCTATTAATAATAATGCAAACAAGTTTCAAAAACGATATAGGCACAAGCGAAACATAAAATATCTGATTATCATTAGAAACTGATAAACTAAAAACTGTACATAAAACAGTCCTGTGCAGATTTTAAAGGGACACTAAACAGAACTCACATTCCTTTCCACCTCAATTAGCCTGTCTTTGACCTTTAGAAGCTCCCGAGTAGTTTCATGACTCTCCTTCTCCCATTTACTGACAGTGTGGGTTTCTTCACCCGCTCTGGGTGGAGAACTCTGCATCGTACGTTCCTCTTCCTCTCTCTGCTTAAGTGCTTCATAATTCTTTTTAACCTAAAACAGACAGAAAGACTTACTTACATACATTACATCCATGTAATGTAAATGTGTGTCTCGTGTGCAGTATGAGATGGTATGACATACATCTAATACGGAAGTGTGTGAATTTCAAATAGAAACATATTGGAGTACTCCAAATGAATGCTCAAACACCTATTCAAACTGGGTGAATGGTAGTGCAGCTAGTAGGGTAGTGAGGGGCAGTGATTGATGTTCTGAATTATAGCCAGCACATTCTGAAAATTGCTTTATAAATTAATGTAATAAATTGCTGCTAAGTAACCAAATAAATATTTATTTTCAAGTAATGAATATTTCTCTAAGTACTTCTTGTTGTTAGGAAAATATATATTAAATTGGTTATACTAACTGGACAGACGGAAAATATCCTACAATTAGGTGCTATTGGAAACCGAATTACATCCAGAACCATTCGGAAGCAAAAGCAGCTTTTGAAATTTCTGTATCAAATTACTGTATGTGGAAGAGAAAACTGGGGCCCGATGATTCGCAATCGTAAGCCCCTCGCAAATAAAAAATTGGGTTTCATAAAACTTTTGCAGGGCTGTGACATTGCTGATTTTCACCAGAAACCTACAACAGCTAGACAACAGCCACAATTGGCTGGGTTAAGAATAATAATATAATATAAGCTAAATGTGGATCATGTGAAAAAGTCATTCAAGGCTTGTGGACTCACTAGAGCTGGACGGACACGAAGATGACCAGATACATTGTTTTAAAGAAGGGGAACCATGCACATCTGGAAAACAGTTACTGTCCATAAAGCGCAAGAAGGCACAGGGAACTGTCACTGACATTGAACTTAAGGAAGATGAGAGGGAGCTTGAGCAAGTGACAACGATGAAAGTGACCCTCACTATGAAAACTTAATTTAAGGTACACAAGGTTTTTTTAATGCCGTTATTACATTTGAAAGTTTTGAAGCATTTTTGAGTGTGTTGTGAGCCTACAGTATAAACTTTTCCGATATTTACAGGGTTGTCTTTTTTCATATTAACAGTATTTAATGCAGTTGTTTTACAATGAAGAGGCTTTGCTAGTTCATTTTCCATCGTTTGTCCATGCTTACCAATGTACACGTTTGAGAGTGAACAACAAAAAAAATACTTTTTGATAAAGCTGATACTGCTTTTATTGTTAATTTTAAAACCATGTTTTGTAGATTTTTTTTTATTGTGCTGTAAGCCTACTGTAATACACGCTTGTGTTCCAATATTTACAGGGCTGTCTTTAGTGGATTTTACTGTTTTTATTATGAACAGTGGTAGATGCAATTGAGTTTTTCTATGCAGATTCGTTCTGACCCATTCTTCTGCTTGTTCATTTTGCTTATCCTTGTTTACCAATGTATTAAAAAAAAAAAAAAAAAAAAAAAAAAAACTTTCGTTTTATACTGGGGGGTATACAGTACAATGGCATTTTGTTATAAAATAAAACTGTTACCTAATACCCACTGACACACAACCTTTTAACGACGTTGCTGGAATGTTGTAATTTAGTTATGTCATTGCTATAAGGTTCTATGTTAGCTACTTCTTCATGATTACATCTGAAGTATTTGAAGATGTTAGTGATACATAATAAACGCTGGGTCTCAAATAGTCGCTGGTCTCCAAAGGGCACCGGGGCTGCTGGTAAATATTGTAAATAAATGCTGGGGTGTTTAAAATAAGTTTTATGGTATTTATGTCTCACACAATTATTTTTCTTTTTGATTTTGCCCATTGAACAAATAAAAGTTAGCGCTATTTGGCCACTGAAATGACTGAAACTTCGCAGACCTCACAGAATAATAATAATAATAATAGTAATAATAATAATAATAATAATAATAATAATAATAATAATAATAATAATAATAATGCATTTTATCAACAATTTGTGTAGTTTTTTAGTATTGATCTATTACCATTATTGCTTACTGAAATGGATAACAAATTACGTGTTTACTTACTCCACAGTTGGGTCAAAGGGGAAGAGCTCTCCTGTCTGCCTTTTTTTTCCCGCTTGTATCTAGTCCTCTCAATACCAGCAACAGCTACTTCACCAATTATATTGAGGACAACTTTTTCCTCCCCTGTGAGGTCTTTGGGTTTTCCTCCTCTGCCTGTCCTTTTCATCTCTTTGGCAAAATAGTTTTTCCTTTGCACCCCTGCCATTGTGTAATTACTTAATTGTTCACTGGGCTTTAAAGTGGATTACCGAGTTACTAATTTTTTTTGCTTTATGAAACGTACGAAGCAACGACCTGTGTCCTCGCAACCTCATCGCAATCACAGGACTTTAAAGAAACGGGCCCCTGATAATTTGTGCTAGAATTGATGAACCGAAGTAATAGACAGCTTCTTTCATTAAAATGCCGACTGTATTTTAACCTGATGACTGAAAACTTTCCTATGTGCACCAAATTAATGTTTAATTTCCTGCATGCATACACTTTAGTGTATTATCTATAGATATATTTTCAACGCAAACAAAAAAGCAATGGCAAAATAAATACTACTGATAATAAAAGTAGAAATTTTGATCAAATTGAATTTTGCTTTTGACGTGAAGAACCACCATGAATTTACTCCTAAAAACCTGTGTTATATAGTTATCTGGTGATCCAACTTCTATACATATTTTTACAACTCTAAACTACGTTATTGTAATACACAATTAATGTTTGTATTAGAACAAGAATACATTTTATAGATTTTTATTTTAATACTGTTCAGGATATTTGTCAGTAATATTAAAACTTCAGTATCCCCTTTTTTAAGGCACAATGATGTGATCCACATTTTGAAGTCCAAATACCCTCTGCCTGCAGTGTCTGGATCATGCATTCTGTTTAAGAGCTTACCGTTTTGAGTTCCTGACGAAGCTGCTGGTTCAGGTTTGAAGATTCCTGCAAGCGAGCTTCAAGGGCAGCAATCTTTTCTTCTTTTATTTCAAGAGACTTTTTCAACGTGGACTCAAGTTTAGACTCCAGCAGCTTATACCTACTGTTGTGGTATTACAGCAAAAAAAAAAAAAATCATGACCTCAATTAGTTCACAAAATGCACCCTCTCAAGAAATATTAGTAAAGTATTAACTTATTTTAACTTAAGGATATTTACTCTTCATTATAAATGACAGCTAATGTGAAACTAGTTCAGTCTTATCAGCCAGATAATTATTTCATTTTACTGGAGGACCAAGGCACCAAAAAGATGATTACAAATTGTTTACAAGCCAGTTACAAATGGAATGCCAGATGTTCTTTCTGAAGGCTATGTCAGTGAAAGGCAGGGCTCTTCTTTGTTTACAGTAGCAGAAAACCATCCTTGTTTACCTGATAGTCTGGAGAGGATATCTAGGGTGATTTGTTAATTTGTTATCTTAAGCAGCTATCTTACCTGTTGTCTGTACTTTGTTCATCATCTAAGAGTCTCTCTTTGTTTAATCCTATTTTTTCCAGCTCATGTGTCAGTTTTTCAAGATCATTATTCATTTGTTGAGTCTTCAGCTTCTCACTCACCAGCTCCTAAAACATCAATTCATTCATTAGTTTTCCCACCTAATTTTTAAAAACCTACTTACACCTGTTACAGTATGTATTTAAATAGTAAAAATTGTAATAATATTAAAATGGGAAAAAAAACCTAATGATCTGCCACAGAACACATTATCATGTAAAATTTCTGTTCTAAATTACCTAAATCAAATACTGTACTGTATGTTAGACCCATTATTTTACGTTTATATTTATTGAGCAAAAACATTACCTCTCGTAAGGTTAATAGCGTCTTTTTATCTATTGTGGCCTGTTTTACAAGCTCTTTGTTTTCCTTTTCAAGGTCTTTGACTCGTCCGCAGGAGTCTTTGAAAACATTCATTTCTTTGTTGAGCGACTTATTATCTTTCTCCAGGTTGATAATTCTCAGGTTGTTTTCATCAAGCATGACGTCTCTGATCTCAGCCTGCTGTCGAAGCCTCTTGTTCTCTTTCTCTAGTTGTTTTTTGTCTTTTTCCAGCTGTGAAGTTTCTTGCTCCAGTATCTTATTCTCTTTTTCTAACTGCTCTAAACGTTTGCTAGAAATTTTGAGCTCCTCCAGGTTTTTTTGCAAGCTTTGGTTTTCAGTCTCCACATCCTGGAGTTCACTTTCAAGCTGCTGGATCTTTTTGTTGCTGTTCTCCAGTGCCTTTTGGAGCCTTTGGTTTTCTGTATCGAGCCCTTGACAGCTGACCTCCAAGCGTTCTGTTTTCTTAGAAGATGCTTTCATCAGATCCAGGCTTTTCTTCAACTGCCATTTTTCATTTTCCAGCTCTTTGTTTTCTAGTTCCAGCTGTGCCACCTTAATGCAGGACGACTTTAATGAATCTACTGTTCTTCTTAGCTCTACATTTTCTTCGTCAAGTTGTGTGTTTTCTTTTTCCAGCGTCTCTAACTGAAAGATGAGATTGTTCAAGCTGTCCAGTTTCTTCTTTAACTTTCTGTTCTCAACCTCTAAATGCAAATTTTCTTGCTCCAGTGCCTCCACTTTATCACAGGTGATAGTTAGGCCTGTAATTTTTTTCTGAAGCTGTTCATTTTCCCTCTCTAGGCGATGCACCTCTTTCTCCAGCTCCTCAGCCCTTTCTCCCTTTTCTTTATAATGTTCGAGCTCCTTTCGAAGCTGTTTCCTTTCAAACTCCATCTTGTTTAGCTTGCTGCTAGTCTCTTTAATTGACTCATGCAGGATTTTGTTCTCTTTTTCAATGTCCTTTACTCTTGCCTCTGCACTTATTTGAGAACGCTGCCTCAGGGAGGATATGGTTTGATTTAAGTGCTCATTCTCTTGCTCCAATACTTTCACCTTTAAAACAGAATAAATATTGTCAATTTAATTCTTAAGTAACCATGTAGGGCTATATTCATAAAGCATTCAAATGGCAATATATGTTAAGGACTTCAATACTCATACTCAATCATACCTGGCTAAAATAGTGTTTGGCTTATTTGGTGATCTGTCACTTCATCCATTTACTGCGAAACAGCTTTTGTGATAAACCAAAAATGGGAGTTTTTGTAAACAAAAACAAAGCATCCCAAGGGGTATAATCAAAGCAAAATGTTACATCAGATTGAATGGTTTGTAAACATGAAATAAACTGAATGTGTGAAAAATATTTCTGATTTTCTGATTGAAGCAGTATGGCAGTGAAATGGTTCATTTGTTAAAACTTCTATGAATATTTGTTATTGTTGCTTTATCACGAACAAACTTCTTAAGATTCATTATATTCCCGATGGTGGGTTTGTACCTGTCTTTCAGAGTTTTCTCGAAGGGTCTCAATAGTCTTTTCAAGTTCAGCTTTCTCTTTCGTCAGATCGTTGCTCAGATTTTCTACATTTGTCAGGCTTTGCTTCTCAATGCTCATTTCATTCTCAAGCCTTTCCAACTGTGAAATAGTTAAAACAGTTTAAAGGGAGGACCATGAAGGAAACTAGACTATAAGCATATACAATTAACTGTAAATATACACAGACAGATACAATTAGGAAGAGGCTGGTCTAAAAGTGCTGATTGAAGTCTGAATAATAAATACATTGAGCTTCTCAGCTGTATCCACTGGACCCCTACAGGGTAATATGTGGAGGTTGAAGGCATTTGATTTGTAGTTCCAGCTGTTTACTCCACTAGATGGATTGCACCCTAAGAAGACAAAGGCTGCTATAAATAGAAGGCTGATGAAAACCAAAAATACTTGCAGCATACTAATTATTTCTAAGCTGCTTACCACAAAAAGGTGATATTTTTGCAACCGAAAAAACTCTTGAATTTTTACACTACAATATTAAAAAAAACCCAGATGGTTGTTTTTAAGCTTTAGTTCTTTACTATTTCTAGCTACACACCAAATTCAATAGATTTGTATTGGCAACTATACTACCATTCAGTTCAATTTTCCACTGCAATTATCACATTAGAATACAGTACATTAGGTCAGTAATTGGTTAAGGGTAATCAAGTATAAAAAGGATAACCATTGAAACCATGCAGTTTTATAACAGAATTCTTCTGCAAAGAGAAGACACATCTAAACTAATGAAAATGCAGGCTTGATAGTAACCGTTTTGCTTAATCTCTGATTTTCTTTCTCCATTTTCAGGAATCTCGAGTTACTGTCTTCTGAAGGATCCGTTGTAGTTCTAAGTTTCTCAACAGTTTTTAAAAGGCTCTGGTTTTCCATTTCCAGCTTAAGCAATCGGCTTGAAGTCAATTCATTAACTTCATGACCCAATGATTTTTGAGGCACTAAAAACAAAATGAAAAACTGATAAAGGATAACTGGCACTGAATTGTGCATTCATGGTATGTGCTATTGCCATAAACCACATTTTTGGCTAAAATAATAATACAAATGTAGTTAAATTTAACAGAACTAAACTTTTTTTAAACTTTCTGTTGGAAAACAAGCAATCAGTCAATAACCTTTGTATTATATGTACATTTCAAATTCAAAATATTGTCTTAAACTTCCTCAAGTGCAATAGAAGTACATTTTCATGTCTAGATTAAACAATTATTCATGAATACACTATGCTGACATGTAGCTTCTCGAAAATCGATCAGCCATGGGAATAAAATCCAATCTGTTTATGTTTTCAAGCCAGAGATAATTATCACACAGGTACACCACAGGGTGGTAAACAGTATTTTTTTTTTTGACTGAGAACACATGTGATTACCTTCTGAGTGCTCAGTGGTTTTGGAAAGCTGCTCTAATTCCCAGCCAAGATGCAATGATTCATCCATACTCTGTTTTTGAGCCATTTCCAGTGTCAGGTTTTCTTCTAAAAGATCCTTGATTCTCTTTCTGTCAATATCACGATCCTGAGGAATACAATATATTCTTTGTTCATTTAACGCTTCATTAATTAAATAAACAAATAAATAAATAAATAAATAAATAAATACAAATCTGATTATGCAAAAGATAATTCACCATCTCCAAGTCATGCATTTTCGCCTTTATTTGTAGATTTTCTTTTTCTAGCTCATGCAGTTTGTCAGAACGGGATCGAGATCCTTCCAGTTGATCCTCCAACATGGTCTTTGTTTCTAATAGAACCTGGTTATCTTCCTTTAATTCCTACAATACATAGAGGGACATTAAACACTTAAATGCATGCAAAAAAGCAACACGCAGTAGAAGCTACACAGTTTAAGATTACTTTTAAGAATGTGCAGTCAAAAACAACACAATTTGCTGGCCAACAGGATTAACATGAAAAATACGTTCTTTTTAAAACAAATGTACACAAAAATGTTAGTTTTCCTTAAATAGCATTTCCACCTCAAGAACCTGGAATACCAATTTTAAATCAGTTTATCTGGAAATAAGCAGAATAATGTTTAAAGATGTGTTAAGTATGGTCCACACATTCCTGAATTCTACTTCACCAGTAACATTAAACAAACACACACACACATCCTATATATAACTATGGATGTTACTTTACCTATGAATATTGTAATAATTTTTATTTTATATAATAACCAAATAACCAAATTAAGACAATGATGAAGTTTGTCAATTTGTTAGTAACTGTTTTACTGTACCTTATAAAAAAACACCTTGAAATGGTGCATCCTAACATACCTCAACTCTGGCTTTATAAAATTCAATGTCATGTAGTCTTTCTTTGTACCGGCTGACTTCACTTTCAAGCTTGTCAACTCTAATTGCCTTTTCTCTGAGAGCATCCAGCTCATCACGATACGCCCTGGCTGAACGGGCATCTGCCAGCAGGAGAATGCTCTGGCAAGGCAACAGGAATAAAATGTAACTCCATTACATCAAAAAAACACAAGAAAACTACAACAAAAACATAACAGCAAATAAAAAGGGTCACATTTAAGGTGCTATATTTGATATAAATAATGTGATATCATTTAGCTCAAATGATGGCTTTTCACTTCACACTTGTGGAAACAGCCCACAATTTTGTGAAGTGAAAATAAAAGAAACTTGTGTGACAGTATTTGTCTGTCATTATGAATAAAACAAAGTTTAACATTCAGTGTTGTCAAAGAGGCTAACGACAGCAAACTGTAGGTATCTTATCTTAAAAAATGTATAAATGAAACCCCTTTTGATCAATTTGCAATGACTGATTGACACACTCCCTTTCTGTATGGCTGTTGTAGATCTTCTTGATTCCGGACCCTCACCTAATGCACTATCCTTGTACTATTATTATGTCATTGTAGATATAACCTGTTGTAATCCTAATTTGTTGCTTTCTAGTTTTATATTGTATTTTAGTCATACTATTGCATTTACTGTAAACTACTGTATCTAAATATTAAGCTTGCATTGTAGCCCTGTACTGCTCTGTAAGTTGCCTTGGATAAAGGTGTCTGCCTAATAATATTATTATTATTATTATTATTATTTTTCAATATCTAGCCACAAATGTATGCAAACACAATTTTTAAAATGAAATATCTAATTTTCTTAACAAAACATGTGATAATACTGTTATGTAGCAGCACACTAGTTATTACGTCTTAAGAACTATAGTGAACAGTGTCATAATTCAATCTGGTAATATGTCCAGCAGGCACACCTCTTGCTGAATCCTTTGCAGCTCTGTCTCCATGTGCTCCAGCTCTTGCCTACAGTCAAGCAGCTGCTCACTCTTCTCTTCCCTGAAAGTAGCAAAAAATGTATGCTCTATTAGGAATCAAATCAATAGTTGCAGGACACATAATTATACAGCATAGTACACAGATTGGACAACAAATGTGAAACATGAACACAGATGCTTCTATTTGCATATGTTTACTATGTAGAGTATGTCATTGTCCAAGGAGAAGATGCTTGTGAGTTTCTATCACACATTCTGTTCTGTTAGCTGTGTGTTTCACAGGACAGCGACCTTGAAAACCTGAAGCAAAGCAGGCTCCTAAAAGCTACATTTCTGAAGTAAGGTGGTTTGAAAATTACCCCATAGGGGTGTGAAGCTATAATGTCTGTCCCCTCTGTATTTTGTGACATTTGCAGAGGGGGTAGGAATGCACATGCCTACCGTTCATTTCTAAAATCGCTTAAAAAGAAGAAAGAAAAACAGAACCCAACAGGATTCCACAAATTATGTGTTAGAATACATGAACTGTGGATGACTGGCAGAACGTTGCAGGGTTCTTTTTATCAGTAAGATTGCAATCTTAGTCTTTCAGGATGATCATAATCACCACATGACAAGAAGTGTAAAAGAGGGCAAGACCTGCATCTGGTGCTTTTCCAATATCAGAACAGATGCTTTTTTTTTTTTCTCAGTGCTGCTTCTTATCTGGTCTGTCAGATGCCACAGTAAATCTACACAATCTACATGTAGAATTTATGTTGCAACACACTGTAAGGCTATGTCATGTCAAATACAAACAAACAAACAAAAAAAAAATACAAGACCCAGGGAAGCAGAACATGAAATACTAAAACTCATGACAGAAAAAAGCTGATGTACACATAGAAAAAATGTGTAAGTAAACAAATAAAATACTATAGATGGACCATATTAGCTGGGAGAATTTACATCAAAGGGTTAAGCAAGCAGCCCTGCTAAAAAGAAGTAGGGATTAAACTAGATATTTAGACTAACAGCAATTTGCAAATCAAAAGCAGTTAGAAAAACATTTTGGACCTTATTTTAATACTATGAACAGGGACTTGACAGTAATATGCAAACATGCAAACAAAACAGGATTATCTCATAACCAAAATAAATCTAATCTTCATTAAAAGAAAAGAAAAAACAGTATGTATATATATATGAACAAATATGGCAGTTTAACAAGTAAGTGATTTGCACCCCATCAATACATACTGTACTAATTATTCACCCATTTTGCATTGACACTATGGTACTTGTGGGTGGTTTGAAACAAATACAACCAGATAAAGTACAACATTTCAAAACTTTGTCGTAAAATGTAATTATTTTTTTTATTTTTTTAGTATTTAATGGTATATCTTTATAATATTAAATATGCTTTGGATTGAGTTGAAAACCACAAAGCCCAGTGTAAGCCCTGTGACCAGTGATTCTGGCAGTATGATAGAGCAGAATAAAATCGTTCTATTTGTGAGCTAAATCACTCAGTAATTATATGCTTTTGTAAATGATTGGTGCTTGAGCAATGTATTACAAAGAATCAAGAAAAAGCTTAGCTTCCTGTTTACTGACCAGTCAATCAAACTAATAATACCAATCTCCAGAGTGTTTTTCCATCTGCATCTTTTCTCACATTGAACACAATTACAATCTCTAAAATGTCAATTCCTTAAAAGGAAAACAAAAAAACAAACAGAAAAACTTTCAATGTTCCTTAATTAACGATTTAAGTACCAACTAAAAGTTGCACAAAATTGATCAAGTTGTTTCCAAGACACTGCCTTCTACAGTTCTTCAATAGCCAATCAGATGTGAGATAGTGAAAAAGGAGGTCCACATAATCTACAATTGAATTGCATCTCCTTACATGGTTTCATAAAACTTTTGTTACTTTTTCATTTTAAAGACCTTTGGGTTATCAGACAACTGACACATACATTTAAATTGTATTCTTTAAAGGGATATTAAATAAATTGCTTTCTAAATATGACAAGATATGTTAAGTAGGGTACACAAATTATTGAATTCTACTTCACCAGTAACATTAAACAAACACATATAGAATTATAATTGTTACTTTACATACAGACATTATTGAAGAGGGAGTATTTTTAACATTTGGTAGACAGATTACGTTTAGAATTAGGCATGCTTAGAATTCAAAGGTAGAGAACAGCACAGTCACAATAAAGGAGTGCAGTTAACATATTTAATGACTGGTGAAATACAATTCAAAGCTGCTGCAGTATGGCCACTGTTTTGTCACTCTTCACAAAACAAACTTTAAAGCTCCAGTGGCCAGTGCAAAACCACACCATGAAAAAACACATTTCTAGGTGAAAAACACTAAAATAAAAGTTGCTACATTTAAAAAATATATATAACATGTAACTGTGGCAGGGCAGAAGACCTGCTGCTGTAAATAGTGTGTGTGTGTTTGTGAATGTAAGGTTGTGTGGCAAAGTGCCCCGCCCCTGTGTGCATTTCTGTGTTGTGTATATGCGTGCGTATGTAAATGTTGGTGTATAGTCATTGGTACACGGGATATAAACGGGTCTGTGTTTCACGTGTATTTAAATAGTGTATATTTGTATTTAGGCACGGGATTGCACATCACGCACGTGCATTTAAAATATAATATGTGAACACGGGGTTTCACGTAATTAATTCACGTGCTGGGATTCAAGTGAATAATTAATTAGTAATTGAATCCCAGCACAACAGTATATATAGATGCACATTTTCACTCAGTGGTGGTTGGGTGTTCGGAAGAGGAGAACGGGTGAGAGAGAGAGGAGAGTAAAAATAAGTAAAATCATTAAACGTAAAGATAAGTTTGTTTGTACTCACCGTGTCTGTCTGTCTGTCCGTGCACCGTTTGTTTAGTGTTAGTCCGTTTTGTATGTCTATTTATTTTGGCGTGTAGTGCCGTGTCCTGTTTTGTATTCCGTTATTTAAACCTGTTATTTTGTTATTAAACGCTGAGTGCCACCATTGCACTCAGCTCATCACAACCACCGTCTCTGTGTCTGTGTTTGAAATCCTTTCTGGTCTGACGCCACCCACTCTGGCCGTCTTTGTGACGCGTGGTGTCATCGTGGGATAGCCGCGCCTCCAAGCGTCAGACCAGGAGGGGTTTTGTTTAAAAAAAAAAAAAAAAAAAAAAAGGATTACAAATATTGTTTTTGGGGGAAAAAAAAAAGAAAAAAAGAGAGTCAATGGCAGAAGACGCCATCAAACTGCGGGGCTGGTTCCTGGAGAATGCTGGGCTGGAGGCCCAGTCTCTGCCCATGGTCGTCCGGGCTCTGTGGATGATGGACTGTGAGAGATGGGAGGCATATCAGGAGGAACACACCCCAAACACCTTGGAGGAAGGTGTGGAGTTTGTCCTCAGCTACCTGGAGGCAACCATAAATGGAACAGCAGCCCAGGTAGCAGGACCACCAGCAGAGGAGTACCTGCTGTCCCCATCTCCACCAGCAGAGGGTGAGTACCTGCTGTCCCCATCTCCACCAGCAGAGGGTGAATGCCTGCTGGTTTTGCCTCCACAGCCCGAGCGAGAGGAGCCTGAGCGTCCACAGCCCGAGCTGGAGGAGCCTGAGCGTCCACAGCCCAAATGGGAGGAGCCTGAGCGTCCACAGCCCAAATGGGAGGAGCCTGAGCGTCCACAGCCCAAATGGGAGGAGCCTGAGCGTCCACAGCCCAAGCGGAAGGAGCCCGAACGTCCTACGCCTGAGTGGGAGGAGCCCGAACGTCCTACGCCTGAGTGGGAGGAGCCCGAACGTCCTACGCCTGAGTGGGAGGAGCCCGAACGTCCTACGCCTGAGTGGGAGGAGCCCGAACGTCCTACGCCTGAGTGGGGGGAGCCCGAACGTCCACAGCCCAAGAGGGGGGAGTCGGTGCGTCCACAGCCCAAAAGGGAGGAGTCGGTGCGTCCACAGCCCAAAAGGGAGGAGTCGGTGCGTCCACAGCCCAAAAGGGAGGAGTCGGTGCGTCCACAGCCCAAAAGGGAGGAGTCGGTGCGTCCACAGCCCAAAGGGAGGCAAGTCGGGGCTTCCACAGCTCTGGGACCCAAGCCACCAGCAGAGGGGAAATGCCTGCTGGTTCAGCCCCAAGAGCCGGAAGGGGAGGGGTTACAGGCTCAACCCCCTGAAAATTTTTGGGGGGGAGAAGGGCAGGATGCTGGTGTCCCCCAGCAGCCTCTCGCTATGCTGCTGAAGGCAGCACGGCGTGCACATGCCCAGCCGCCACAGCAGAGGGAGCCAGCACCGCCAGGAGCAGAGGAGCTGGAGCTGCCTCTGCCTCCACCACCTCCAGGAGCAGAGGAGCAGGAGCTGCCTCTGCCTCCGCCACCACCACCGCCAGGAGCAGAGGAGCTGGAGCTGCCTCTGCCTCCACCACCTCCAGGAGCAGAGGAGCAGGAGCTGCCTCTGCCTCCGCCACCACCACCGCAAGGAGCAGAGGAGCAGGAGCTGCCTCTGCCTCCGCCACCACCACCGCAAGGAGCAGAGGAGCAGGAGCTGCCTCTGCCTCCGCCACCACCACCGCAAGGAGCAGAGGAGCAGGAGCTGCCTCTGCCTCCACCACCGCCCGGAGCAGAGGAGCAGGAGCTGCCTCTGCTGCCCGTACCTCCGCAGGGAGTACGGTGGCCGGAGCCCCAGAAAGGGGAGCTGCCGGCCACGAAGGGGGAGGAGGTCTGGAGACCACCAACCCCAGCAGCAGTTTCGCTGCCGGAGATCGTGGGGGAGGTCCGGAGACCTGCTCCCATTGCAGCTTTTTCGCTGCAGGAGTTCTTGTGGCCGGAGCCCCACAGGAGGGAGCTGCCGGCTACGAAGAAGGGGGAGGTCGGGGGACCACCTGCCCCCGCAGCTTTTTCGCTGCAGGACGGGACCAACAGGCTGTCAGCCGTGCCACTACCGGCAGGGGTGCTGACAGCATGGCCAGCCATGGGCCCACTGAAGCCTCCCTTCCCAGCCCGAGACTTTGTCCTGGACTGCTGGGTTTTTAAGGGGGGAGGTGGCCGTTGAGGCCATGTGTGCTGCGCACAAGGGGGGGTATATGTGGCAAAGTGCCCCGCCCCTGTGTGCATTTCTGTGTTGTGTATATGCGTGCGTATGTAAATGTTGGTGTATAGTCATTGGTACACGGGATATAAACGGGTCTGTGTTTCACGTGTATTTAAATAGTGTATATTTGTATTTAGGCACGGGATTGCACATCACGCACGTGCATTTAAAATATAATATGTGAACACGGGGTTTCACGTAATTAATTCACGTGCTGGGATTCAAGTGAATAATTAATTAGTAATTGAATCCCAGCACAACAGTATATATAGATGCACATTTTCACTCAGTGGTGGTTGGGTGTTCGGAAGAGGAGAACGGGTGAGAGAGAGAGGAGAGTAAAAATAAGTAAAATCATTAAACGTAAAGATAAGTTTGTTTGTACTCACCGTGTCTGTCTGTCTGTCCGTGCACCGTTTGTTTAGTGTTAGTCCGTTTTGTATGTCTATTTATTTTGGCGTGTAGTGCCGTGTCCTGTTTTGTATTCCGTTATTTAAACCTGTTATTTTGTTATTAAACGCTGAGTGCCACCATTGCACTCAGCTCATCACAACCACCGTCTCTGTGTCTGTGTTTGAAATCCTTTCTGGTCTGACGCCACCCACTCTGGCCGTCTTTGTGACGCGTGGTGTCATCGTGGGATAGCCGCGCCTCCAAGCGTCAGACCAGGAGGGGTTTTGTTTAAAAAAAAAAAAAAAAAAAAAAAGGATTACAAATATTGTTTTTGGGGGAAAAAAAAAAGAAAAAAAGAGAGTCAATGGCAGAAGACGCCATCAAACTGCGGGGCTGGTTCCTGGAGAATGCTGGGCTGGAGGCCCAGTCTCTGCCCATGGTCGTCCGGGCTCTGTGGATGATGGACTGTGAGAGATGGGAGGCATATCAGGAGGAACACACCCCAAACACCTTGGAGGAAGGTGTGGAGTTTGTCCTCAGCTACCTGGAGGCAACCATAAATGGAACAGCAGCCCAGGTAGCAGGACCACCAGCAGAGGAGTACCTGCTGTCCCCATCTCCACCAGCAGAGGGTGAGTACCTGCTGTCCCCATCTCCACCAGCAGAGGGTGAATGCCTGCTGGTTTTGCCTCCACAGCCCGAGCGAGAGGAGCCTGAGCGTCCACAGCCCGAGCGGGAGGAGCCTGAGCGTCCACAGCCCAAATGGGAGGAGCCTGAGCGTCCACAGCCCAAATGGGAGGAGCCTGAGCGTCCACAGCCCAAATGGGAGGAGCCTGAGCGTCCACAGCCCAAGCGGAAGGAGCCCGAACGTCCTACGCCTGAGTGGGAGGAGCCCGAACGTCCTACGCCTGAGTGGGAGGAGCCCGAACGTCCTACGCCTGAGTGGGAGGAGCCCGAACGTCCTACGCCTGAGTGGGAGGAGCCCGAACGTCCTACGCCTGAGTGGGGGGAGCCCGAACGTCCACAGCCCAAGAGGGGGGAGTCGGTGCGTCCACAGCCCAAAAGGGAGGAGTCGGTGCGTCCACAGCCCAAAAGGGAGGAGTCGGTGCGTCCACAGCCCAAAAGGGAGGAGTCGGTGCGTCCACAGCCCAAAAGGGAGGAGTCGGTGCGTCCACAGCCCAAAGGGAGGCAAGTCGGGGCTTCCACAGCTCTGGGACCCAAGCCACCAGCAGAGGGGAAATGCCTGCTGGTTCAGCCCCAAGAGCCGGAAGGGGAGGGGTTACAGGCTCAACCCCCTGAAAATTTTTGGGGGGGAGAAGGGCAGGATGCTGGTGTCCCCCAGCAGCCTCTCGCTATGCTGCTGAAGGCAGCACGGCGTGCACATGCCCAGCCGCCACAGCAGAGGGAGCCAGCACCGCCAGGAGCAGAGGAGCTGGAGCTGCCTCTGCCTCCACCACCTCCAGGAGCAGAGGAGCAGGAGCTGCCTCTGCCTCCGCCACCACCACCGCCAGGAGCAGAGGAGCTGGAGCTGCCTCTGCCTCCACCACCTCCAGGAGCAGAGGAGCAGGAGCTGCCTCTGCCTCCGCCACCACCACCGCAAGGAGCAGAGGAGCAGGAGCTGCCTCTGCCTCCGCCACCACCACCGCAAGGAGCAGAGGAGCAGGAGCTGCCTCTGCCTCCGCCACCACCACCGCAAGGAGCAGAGGAGCAGGAGCTGCCTCTGCCTCCACCACCGCCCGGAGCAGAGGAGCAGGAGCTGCCTCTGCTGCCCGTACCTCCGCAGGGAGTACGGTGGCCGGAGCCCCAGAAAGGGGAGCTGCCGGCCACGAAGGGGGAGGAGGTCTGGAGACCACCAACCCCAGCAGCAGTTTCGCTGCCGGAGATCGTGGGGGAGGTCCGGAGACCTGCTCCCATTGCAGCTTTTTCGCTGCAGGAGTTCTTGTGGCCGGAGCCCCACAGGAGGGAGCTGCCGGCTACGAAGAAGGGGGAGGTCGGGGGACCACCTGCCCCCGCAGCTTTTTCGCTGCAGGACGGGACCAACAGGCTGTCAGCCGTGCCACTACCGGCAGGGGTGCTGACAGCATGGCCAGCCATGGGCCCACTGAAGCCTCCCTTCCCAGCCCGAGACTTTGTCCTGGACTGCTGGGTTTTTAAGGGGGGAGGTGGCCGTTGAGGCCATGTGTGCTGCGCACAAGGGGGGGTATATGTGGCAAAGTGCCCCGCCCCTGTGTGCATTTCTGTGTTGTGTATATGCGTGCGTATGTAAATGTTGGTGTATAGTCATTGGTACACGGGATATAAACGGGTCTGTGTTTCACGTGTATTTAAATAGTGTATATTTGTATTTAGGCACGGGATTGCACATCACGCACGTGCATTTAAAATATAATATGTGAACACGGGGTTTCACGTAATTAATTCACGTGCTGGGATTCAAGTGAATAATTAATTAGTAATTGAATCCCAGCACAACAGTATATATAGATGCACATTTTCACTCAGTGGTGGTTGGGTGTTCGGAAGAGGAGAACGGGTGAGAGAGAGAGGAGAGTAAAAATAAGTAAAATCATTAAACGTAAAGATAAGTTTGTTTGTACTCACCGTGTCTGTCTGTCTGTCCGTGCACCGTTTGTTTAGTGTTAGTCCGTTTTGTATGTCTATTTATTTTGGCGTGTAGTGCCGTGTCCTGTTTTGTATTCCGTTATTTAAACCTGTTATTTTGTTATTAAACGCTGAGTGCCACCATTGCACTCAGCTCATCACAACCACCGTCTCTGTGTCTGTGTTTGAAATCCTTTCTGGTCTGACGCCACCCACTCTGGCCGTCTTTGTGACAGGTTGGCAGGAATGGGGTTAAATCTGTCCCTGCCAGCAATCACAGGTGTGGCCATTCCCAATTAGGTAATTGGTGATAACTGGGGAGTGGCCACATGTATAAAAGAAACCAGAAATACTTTGTTTGGTGCGTGCGTGCGTGCGTGCGTGCGTGCGTGCGTGCGTGCGTGCGTGCGGTGATTTTTATTGTAAAGGCGAATGCCCAGCCTGTATGGTTTTGTTTGAATCTTTGTTTTGGCCCTCGTGCCGTGTTTATTTTTTCTGTGTTTTGTTTGTTTTATTTAATAAAGTGTGCAACAGCGCTTTAAAACTGCAGCTTTCTGTCTCCAGGTCTATTTCCTGCCGGTAGCCAGTCTGGGCCGTGACGCTATCCTGTCTCAGTGACATTTTCGGTCCATTAAAATAAAGGGCTTTACATAATCTCTGCAAGTAAGAATTTGCAGTGCCCAGTGTGAAAACAAAACACAAAATAATAAATTAACATCCAAAGTAGCACTATAGCATTAAAATGTTCAATACAAAAAAAATGGTGCCTGAGTTACAAGCTCTTGCAGCGTCTAAAAAATCAATAAAAAAAATCCAAAATATGGATTGTAGCGTAACAGGAAATCTTAATCAATCAGACTGCAGTCTGTCTCATCTGATCTGAAACCACCGAACTCCACGTCTTTGTTATCTGAACCGAAAATAACCCTAACCCTGAATCATTCAATGCACAGAGCAACTACTTCTAGGCAGTATTTTCTATTCATGTGAGCCGTGATATTTCCCCATAGGCATTATTTGTGCATGGTTATTAAAAAACAGAAATTAATGGTGAAAATGTGACTATCAGCTAAAAGTTGGAGTGGGGAGATTGTTCAAACTGGTGAGTTGATTTGGCAGAATCCGGTATATATATATATTTATTACATATTATCTGTAATGACAAATTAATCTTTCCTCACGTAAAGCAGCCGCCTGTCAAAAACACCTATATTACATATTACACTGGTAGTGCTAATAACATTATAACCTGCTCAGTTAGCTTTAGTCTAACAATAATGTACCCTTCAAGAGGAAATTCCAAAATGTATCATTACAGCCTTTAGTATAAATGGTGGGAGAGTGCATGAACTCTGACTTCATATCTAAACATTTTTTTTTTGATGTAGTGCTACTTTGTTGAAAGGTGGGCGATTACAGAGCAGAACTAGTGTTAACTCAATACAGTAAGTCCTGGCTGTCTTAGTGTATCCCAGAATGCCTTAACCTCTATTAAATTCCAATCAGTATACTTACAGTTCTTGCCTAAGCCTTCTTATTTTTGCCTTGGCGTCTGCCAGCTCCACTGACAAGTGTTGTCTGCTTTCTGTGCGACGCATGCTTGGTGATCCATTGGGTGACTGTGGTGTTGGTGCATGGGCTGAAAAATGCCCACATTCTCGTTCCTGGGAAAGTTCTATAATTGTCTGTTTAAAAAAAAGTAATATAACACTGTATAATAACTTTATTACACATCAAGATTATTCTTTCGAAAATGTGAAAACAATTACAATACTCTCTCATATAAATTTAATATCTATCTATCTATCTATCTATCTATCTATCTATAAATCTATCTATCTATCTATCTATCTATATCTATATAGTAACGGATGTAGCAGGACAGGGGGGCCTGCAATATAAAAATGTTTGTTTTATGGCAGGGACAGAGTTAAAGCCTCCCTGCCAAGGTAATTGCTTTTGTTTAATTTAATTGTTTTATTGTTTTGTTTAATTATTAATTATTACCTGCACCTGGCAATTACTGAAAATTAGAGCCAGGCGCAGGTTATAAAAGGGAAGTCTGCTCTAGGCTGCTGCTGTTGAGTGAAGAGCCTGACAGAAAGTTGTAAAGTGTTTTGGTGTTATATGTCCTGCATGTTAGATGACAGGGACCTGCATGTGTGTAGTGAGTGAAGCGCTAAAAATCTAACTTTTTATCTCTGGATCACGTTTTTAAAGGGGCACGAACCCAAAAGTACGGCCAGCTTGGTCACTATATATATATACAGGCTAACTTCACTATAAGGAACACATCTTATAATGAACACCCGCTTTTAACGATCCCAACAGCAAGAACCGATTTTTTCAATGCAAATTAGCCCTATTAGAACGATTACGTACAGGATCAACCCGGATACAACGATCTCAGTATTGACTGTAACTGAACTTTCTCCAGTGTCAAGTGTGTTATTCTCTCAGTGAAAACAAACACCATGGTTGACTAATTCAAAGATTACGCTAATTCAAAGATGACCTATTAGTATGAATCACACATGATGAATGCAATCGTTGCATCTTCACACAAACTGCAACCAGGCAATGGGCGTGAGGAGCAATCTATGTTGGGTAGTTTTTTCAAGAGAAAGGACATGTAATTACTGTATTCAGCATGTAAGTGTACATTCTTTACTTTTTCATTTCTTTACTGTTTTCTTTTAAACAAACCTGTGGCAGGGCGCCCTGCACAGGGGGAAAATTAGTGTTGGTGTAATTTATATTTGGAAACGGGATGTTTTGTGTGCTTGTTGGAGTTGTTATGTTTGATCAAATGATTGTTTACAGATGGGTGTTCAATTGAGACTTGCTGCCTGCTAGGTTTGGTTGAGAGGAAGGGCAGCGAGTGATTGGCTGTGCTGGTCCTCAATCAGGTGTAGCAGGTTGCTGGAGCGGGACACCGACTGATCTATAAACAAAATATAGATCAGTGGGGATGCCTCGTTCAGTAAGGCTAGTGCTCGCCCTGTGTGGCACCTTTTTATTTGTAGTTTTTTTTACTGTTTTATTTTGCCTTTTGTACAGTCTTCTGTATGTGTCCTCTGTGCGTTACCATCGTTGGTAGCGTCACATGACCCTTTTGTTTACTTTCTGTTTTGTGTTTAATAAATCCTGCACGCCTGTGCCGGCGTTTCAACTCCATGTCTCTCTGTCTTGCAATGCAGTTACCCACACATGACATGAGGACCTTGTCACAATGCTGTTTAAATGTTGTTCAATGTGAAGGAATCTTCATAAAAGTACTGTAATATTGATGTTCAATTCAAACTGCTGTTTTGTCATTATTCTGATACAGTAAAATGCCAAACCCTATTATAGTGAACAACCTGACATAATGAACATTCAGGTCCCATGGGGTTTTGTTATAGTGAAGCCTGTGTGTGTGTATATGTATATGTGTGTATATATATATATATATATATATATATATATATATATATATATATATATATATATATATATATATATAATGCACTCATAATATACTGCATACAGGCAACTTATCTCTCTGTAGCATACAATTAAAGATGTTTAAGATTAGGCTCCTGAATTTACCCTGTTTAAAGGGGTGCCGAGGAGGATTGTTTCATTAACAATTAACAACTTCCTAATTCTTAACTTATTTAAAGCAGCAGCCTACACACACTGCACCCTGCAGGGAAAATCTAGGTTGCTATATTGAGTTACACCATATTAATTAACTAAAATACATTTTAAACAGAAATGAAGACTTGGCACTGCCAATGTTTTACTGACAAATTAATCTGCTAATCCTACTCTTCATCCCCATGAATGCCAATGATGTGTTTTACCTCAGAATATTCATCCCTCTCATCAACAATTCGTTTTAAATGTAATGCCATGTTTCTGGACAGAGAGTCAAGGTCCTCCTGGGACAAATCAGCAACGTCCATCCACTGTAGGTCAAACACATTCTCCTGATTGTGAGTCACCTTCCAAGAGTAAAAAAGGAAGACCGTTATTACTAGTTTCATTAAATCAGTTAGGTACAGGACATTAACTAAATAAAATACCACCCCTAGACATTATTTTAAACAATGGTAAATTGGTTATTTGTTAAATATACTGCACTAATGCACAACACTTTGTAAATTAAAAAACTCAATGCACTATACAATAAGATCATATAAACACAACTTTTATTTTAATAAACTTTACAGATTCTAAACAGCACGGTCATGGTCATCTCCTGAATCATTTATATTTATTTAATGCAAGTTCACAAGCAGATGCTATGTAAAGAAACATTTCCTGTCATTATTATGTCATTATGGACAGGGCACTTGCATTAAACACAGGCTTACACTACTCAGGGCCTTCAATTAATTGATTATATATAAAACAGCAACTTTATGTTCCCAATATCATCAACAGAACACTCAAGAAACTTTTCTTTTACTCTACAAAATGTACAACATGGATTTTTGGGTGTATGAAATTGAGTAACTTAGGTAAAAATAATAAAACACCAGACATGTCATTCTTTTTATTAAAACACCTATTACTAAATACCTCTTGAATGTGGGATGCAATTGCTGCTTTTGTGTCAAAATCTAAGGTCTGGATTTTCTCGATGAATTCTTCTTTTTTCTCACACTGAACAAAAAAAAAACGTGTTCAAAATATCAAACATTCTCACTATGCATGCAATGTGTATTTTGTCTAACACAAAATGCATGCTTATCATATTGGTCAGTTAACCAAATACTATAGTAACATAAGCATGTGTTAAATTGTGTCATTTTGGGCCTGCAATACAGAGATTATTTAAAAAAGGAAATTATGTGGCAAAATATAATTTATTATCCATTGCAAAGCTGCTGATCACAAACACTCTGATCCTCATATCCTCATGGACCAGGATTATACCAGCCATGGGTTCCCCACGGGATAAAAAAAAGGTTTCTGTTATACTGTATATTACTGGGTACTGAGATAAGGGGCAACATTGACAGTATCTTAAATTCATTTTAAGCATTACAATCAAAAGTGTTGGAACAGTTACAGCACAACATTTTTCAGACGAATCCATATATTTACAGTTTAATATGTTATCAAATAATTACAAATTGCAGTACACTACGTTAATTTTAAATCTCTTAAAGTACTGTATATTGGATCAAAAAGAAAAAACTCACTTGAACTGCACAACCAAGCAAAAGCAACAGGAATTTTTTCATCTCATCCAGACCTTGTTCTGTAAATACATCATTTGTAAACATAAGCATCAAATATTTTGTATTTTTGTATTATTTCATTGTAGAATATTGTTGTGAAATTCCATTTTTGTCTTCAGATGCATAACACAACACTCTATCAGTGTATGGCCTATAAGCTACAGTACTGTACATGTTTGCCTGATTCTACCAGTCAGCTGCATTCATTTTAAATTAATACATTTTCTCCCCTAAAGGCATTACATTTCTCAGCTCTAAGATAGTATAATGTAATACAAATGGAATAAGAGTTAAGACTGTTCAATACACTATTATTCTTGAATTGAATTATTCTTGAAAAAATGACAAATACAATTTTTAAGCATACAAAAAATGTATAAACCTGCAGAACCATGCCATGATTGGCTGCTTTCTCATATTTATTAAGTTCTGATATGGGACATATGGTATTAAAAATGGTGATTATACTTTAAAATAAAGATACTACAAGCAAGGAAATAAAAATAGCTTGTAATATTTATTGCAATGAAAAATAATATATCACTATGAATCACAAACAGATAGATATAAAGCAGATTAATTTGGATTTATCTAGAGGATTAGTTTAAGATTTCCAGTTTGTGGCACTGATCCCTGAAGAGTAGAATTATTATAACAATGTACTGGATTCTGTGCATTTGGTAGATTATGTAACATATGTAAGCTGTGTTTTTTTAATTATTATTATTGGTTTTGTTTTGTTCTTTGAATATAAAATATAATAACAAAAAAATAATAACAATAATAATAAATACCAAAAGAAAGGTTTAGTTTAGTTTATTGACTTTGTGCCCACAGGGCCAGCACAGGTACATCTCAATAGCGCAGTACAAATACAAAGACAGAATAAAAATAATAAAACAAATGCTATTAACAAGACCAAATTCCCATTGGTAATTTTATTTTTTATTTTTTGTTTAGATTCTATTGATTTTTTAGTATTACATACAGGACAGCCACTATAAGATCGTTTATTAAAAATGTGCACGGATGAATCTACCGATTTACTATACAGGTTAACCAACTAATACCCATAAATTAACTGTAAATGTAACTATATTCAGACGTGCTCAAATTTCTTAGTACCCCTCCACAAAAAACGAAGAATGCACAATTTTCTCTGAAATAACTTGAAAATAACAAAAGTAATTGGCATCCACCATTGTTTATTCCATATTTAATAGAAACCAGACTTTGCTTTTGATTTTTTATTCAACATAATATTGTAAATAAGAAAACAAATGAAAATGGCATGGACAAAAATGATGGGACCGCTATTCTAATATTTTGTTGCACAACCTTTAGAGGCAATCCCTGCAATCAAACGTTTTCTGTAGCTCTCAATGAGACTTCTGCACCTGTTAACAGGTAGTTTGGCCCACTCTTCCTGAGCAAACTGCTCCAGCTGTCTCAGGTTTGATGCTTGTCAATATGCATTTTAGCAAATTCCAGTCTGGCTTTTTTATGTTTTTCTTTCAAAAGTGGAGTCCTCCTGGGTCTTCTTCCATGGAGCCCACTTTCGCTCAAAAAGTGACGGATGGTGTGATCAGAAACTGACGTACCTTCACCTTGGAGTTCAGCTTGTATCTCTTTGGCAGTTATCCTTGGTTCTTTTTCTACCATTCGCACTATCCTTCTGTTCACTCTGGAGTTGATTTTCCTCTTGCGGCCGCGCCCAGGGAGGTTTGCTACAGTTCCATGGACCTTAAACTTCTTAATAATATTTGCTCACAGGAACATCAAGCTGCTTGGAGATGGTCTTGTAGCCTTTACCTTTACCATGCTTGTCTATTATTTTCTTTCTGATCTCCTCAGACAACTCTCTCCTTTGTTTTCTCTGGTCCATGTTCAGTGTGGTGCACACAATGATACCAAACAGCACAGTGACTACTTTTCTCCATTTAAATAGGCTGAATGACTGATTACAAGATTGGAGACATGTGTGATACTAATTAAAGAAACTAATTAGTTTGAAATATCACTATAATCCAATTATTTATTATCTTTTCTAAGGGGTACCAACCAATGTGTCCAGGCCATTTTAGAATATCTTTGTAGAATAAGCAATAATTCATCTCTTTTCACAGCTTCTTTGCTTTATTCTATGACATACCAAAGGCATGCAAGTATACATGATAAAATAGCTTTTAATTTCATCACTTTTCAGGAGGAATGAAGCATTATTTCAATGAGCTGTAAGGGTACCAACAAATTTGAGCACGTCTGTATGTATTTATTTATATACTTTACATAATGTCAACTAAATTACTATTGTGACATTCTTTTCTGAATTCAGCAGTTGGTCTGCATTTTTAAATCTGGGACAGAAATAAATGAAAATAATTATCACTAAGATTATGTGATGTAGGCAGATTTAAAAAGAAAACTGACTGTACAGTTACAGACCCGGTTGTAAAGATATGACACTGTACAAAAATACTGGAACAAAGACTGCTTATTGTATACAGCTAATGAATTTGACTATTCCGCTTTTTTTTTGCAGAACTATAGACATTTTAAACAGCTGAAAAAACAGGCGCTCATGATTAAAACCTTTGATATCAGTTGCACATCTTTGCTGGCACTGTTATTTAATGTCCCCAGGCTGCCCAATTAATTCATCCACTGCAAAACCCCTAATCAACTGTGAACCTAGACAACTTTCCAAATTTAAATAAAATTGATAAATTAATAAAACCAACAGTATGCAGAAAAAAAATCAGTTGACAGGATAAAATGAATAACCAAATATGAAGATATTGCATTAACATTTAAAAAGCATTTTTATTAAATCTGATAAAATACCTTTTGTTTCTGTTGTAGAATACAGTGCTAAATAAAATGTCCAAATCTTCAATTTACATGCATTTCCTAGATGATTAATGGTAGATTGATACTGAAAAAATTATATTCATCATGCAATTCATTACAAAAGGTAGTTCACAGGAAATCTTGGAATTTATTTTTTCATTTTAATGAAATCACCAGAAGCAGTGAATATAAAGAACAGACACTACAGTATAGAATTAATTCATACTGAACAGGAACTGTGTCAGAAAATAATAAACTCTAAATAGCACAAGAATGTTTTTTGCGTTCATGTGAAATAAAACGGTTTAATCTGTCAGGATTGTTGATTGTGACAATATTATACTATTAGTATCCTCTGTCTTAAGTCACCATACTTGCATCCTGTCAGGAAACATATGGCTATAGCTAATATAAAGAAAAAATAAATGAAAAATGTTCCTTTCAAGGGTGAACTTATATGTCTAGGTTGTTCTTTCTTCAGGTTCATACATAACTATAGCAGTGGAATAATGGAGAAACATGGCAAGAAAAAACTTATAAATTCAAATATGTATGTATTATTCTCTTATTACTATACCCATTGCAGGCGTCCTATATTGCAGTACACTGGGTTAGCAGACTGTCAGTGGATACTAAAATTAAGCTGCAATTCCTCAATTATTGTCACTTTAATTTAGGTCAGCCAAATCTGTGGCGATTGCTATATTTGTCCATGCATGTTTAAAAACCCTGCAGCGTGACTGTGGCAGGGCAAAAGCCCTGCTTGTAAAAACAGCATGTGTGGGAATGTATGGTTGGCAGGGATGGGGTTAATTCTGTCCCTGCCAACAATCACAGGCCATTCTCCAATTAGGTAATTAAGTGCTAACTGTAAATAAGGGAAGAAAATGCTTTGTTTGGGGGAGGGAGTTTTGGGAGTGTTTTTGACCTGTGGTGGGGAGAGGTGGAGTGGTGGAGAGGTGGAGTGGGGAGTGGGGGAGTATAGTTTGACTACTGGTAGTGAAGGCAATTGCCCAGCCTATGTTTGTTTGAATCTTTATTTTGGCCCTCGTGCCCAGTTTGTTTGTTCCTGTGTGTTTTGTTTTGTGAAAAATGTCTGCACCAGCGCTTCACTGCACACATTAAATGTCACTCACATGCAAAAATTGGATCTTTGGATTAGTATAATGCATATTACGTAAACAAAAATTGTTTTATTAAAATCCACTATCAAATCGCTATACATAACAACTCTACATGGCGCTGCTGCCATGTATGGAGCAAGGTATATGCCAAAGTACTGGGAGGGTACCTATAGCGGTTGTAGTGCTTCAGTAAAATATGTACTGAATAGCGATGTATAGCGTAAGCTGTACTGAAAGAAATGTCTCAAACCCCTCTGCTGTTTGGGATTTTTTTGTTAAATGGTCCATACGACCAAAAAAATAGTTGAATGCAAAATGTGCAAGTGACTGTTGACGTATCATGGAGGCACAACCGATCTGCAGGGTTACTTGACAAGTGTAGGTTCATATTATTAATAATATTCTTGGAAGTAGTAAAATGTGGCTGATATCCTGCTTGGAACAGTGACTGTTAAATAAAGCTTTGTTTTGCCTAAGTCCGCTGCAGCTGGTGCTGCTGCAATGCAAGCTTACTATATATATCGCAAGCAGCATCAATTACGTGTAAATAAACAACATGCATTTTTATTTTTATTGAAATGATACATGTGAATGTTGTATTCCATTTATATGGATTACCTGTAAAATAACAGGATTTTCAATCAAATATAAACATGTATCTATGGTGACGTCACCAGTAAATTATGCAAATTAGTACAATTGATGGTTTGAACCTTCCTTTGATAATGTGTTCCAAATCTTCGAAGGTCAAACTTTAACCTTTGTTGCAGCCCTAGTTACAATACTAAACTGATAAACAATATTGCTTTGTATGGACTGCAAACTAGTAGTCTACTGTACATTCCCAATACCATAGTAACTGCATCTAACCCTGGAAATCGTTATTAGTGTGTAAATATACATGGTTTTCTTTGGCCTGTAATCAATTTCAGATGTTATAATATCCCTTTGCATTCTGATGCACTCATATGCAAACCCACTGCTGTGTTAAGGAAGAGAGCAGTTACTTAATGTATACTGTTTTTAGACAGTTTGTTTTTATGCATGAAACAAAGTTTGATATTCATGTTAAAGATTGCGCTAAGTCAACACCATTTTTTTCTGATGTTAAAAGATAAATAATTCAGGAGGGTCATTTAGGAGCTCCTACAGTACATGCACCTGGTTGCTTTTTCTGAGCTCTGTAACATTAACAGTTTGTTTTTCATTTTAGAACAAAATGATGCACGGCTGGTTATGGTTTGTGAAAATGGTCCAAAGGGTTTACAACAAATTTAAATGCAAGTCATACACATTTGTCCTAGTACAGTAAGATCATAATTTTCAATCTGAAATTTCTTCATAAACAACACATTCTTTAAAATTTTAAAAGTGAAAACTTTGTGAATAGGGCCAAATGGCATACAAAAAAAAACCTTCCAATTAAAATATACAATAATTGCTGTTAATATTTGTTATAATAGCTACAATTACAGTGCTTCACTTACCAGAGAGAGGATTTCTACCCAACACCAGGACATTTGGAAGGGGCATCATGATTAACTGCTGTAAAGTCTCCTATAAAATAAATAATATATAATTAGACTGGGAAGAATTAGGTCCTTTCTTTTTAAATGACTTTTTGAGATTCTGACCTTATTTTTAATGTGATGCGGTCACTGAGGTCACCAAAGTTTAGTAGCTTTGTCAGCAGACTTCTGTATGCACCCATTATAATCATGTGAACATGATTTAACGTTTTATTTTATTTCTGCTCAAAACTAAGCAACAGCTTGTACAGTAAAACTGAAAAAGCCTCCATCATAAACTACAGTAAATGGTGTACTTTTTTATGAAGTAACATTGATTTAGCAACCTGTGATATGATATCTGAAACTGGCTGCACACATTATTGTTTTTTTTTTTAATATCTATGATTTTCTTGCATCACAAACTTAGATTCTGACCCCAAACTCTGCCTTCAACAATACTGGGTAGAATCTGTCTTTAAAAACAAAACAAAACAAACAAACAAAAAAATGAATCATCAGTAAAATGTAGTCTTTCACTTCCTTGTTTTTCAGTTACTTCCTTACCAAATATAATTTTGGCTGTTTCTCTGCATCAGAAAGTGATTATACAGGATTACATTACATCCCTTCCCGTTAGCCAGTGGTTTAATTCAAGGTGCGTTAGGCTTTTGTTTTTTGACTGTGAAGGAGGCAATTTCACTGGTTGCACTTTGAGTGAATGACTAAAGGGAAATAAAAGTTAATCATGCATTGTCCAAGACACAGCTGTGTTTGTCAAGGTAGTTTAATTTATTTATTTCGAACTACAGGAAGGGATGCACAGCAGCAGTTGTTGATGCATAGTTCACATCATAGTCTCAGTAAGTCGCTTTGGATAAAAGCATCTGCTAAATGACTAATTCATAATAATAATGTTAAATGTAGGCTTACCATCTCATTTACAAGGGGATCTAAGGAATAGCATGCAATTTAATTACATTAATACACATTCAAAATGCAACACATGAATATCAGTGTTCTGGATTTGTGTTCAATATGTAAGGAATTCTAAGTTAGAAATACATACAGACAAAATATCCAATTTTAATACCTATAAATGAGTGGATCACAAGCGCTGTAGCTTACAGTACAAGTTTTCTACTTCTTAAATGTTGCAACATTCCCATTATGCTACTTCTATGCTCAGTAGTGTAAACTTGTTATGTGTAATGTAGAAAGATAGTTGCTCTTGTTACTGAACAGGGTTGCAATCATCCTTGAGACATGCATTAGACCTAGATCAGCATTCTGTGGTTTTGCTGAAGTGGATAGACAAGTAAGCCTATTATCTCTGAGATCACTCTTCAGAAAAGTTGATGTATAGCCCATACAGCAAGGGTTAATTATGGTTGTGATTTCTGTCAAAATGCAATACTGTAAATTTGTTATTAAAAAAAAAAATCAATGCCAACAATTGTGCTGGACTAATAATAATTACAGATCATAGTGAAGTTTGGTAGAAATGAAACAGATACAGTACAGTACAAATAAATCATCATTGGCCTGGGTGAATAGAGGGTTCTTCCCTTCCTTCTCCACCTCCCATGTCATGTTAATTAATGTGTGTTAACACCAAGTCAGTCATATCAGTGGTTTAATAGTGAATTAGCCACATTATTTACCGGTTTGTTGGGCTACAAAAATTCTGCCTGATCAGCTATCTAACCATTTTGGTTGGGTCAGTATATTTTTTTCCCCAAACAATTTTTACAGCTGAAACACCAAAATAAGAGGGTTATGGGATTGCACAACATTAAAATATAAAAACACCCTGTGATTTCACTGAATGGACAAATCCATGAGAAGAATCACAGACAAACACCAAGGTGACCTTATCTAATACATGTTGGTAAGCTGTTTCTATTTTGAAAATCACCTTGCAGTGAATGATGAAAAGCATCAAATGGATTGAGGCACTGAAAGGCTTCCCATTAACTATATAGCAGTCATTTACTGGAATTAAAGTACAGTCATCTCCGGCAAAGAGAACACCCTTCGGGAAGTAAGCAGAGCGTTCTCTTAGAGACTACTTTACTACATAGTTAATGGGAAGCCTTTCAGTGCCTCAATCCATGTAATGCTTGTCATCATCCACTCTAAAGTGATTTTCTGTTGGTGTATTAGTACGAAAATCCAGACAGAAATAAGAAATAGGAAGCAGAGGCAGAAATAGGAAAGCAACAACCAATACATGAAGTGTTTCTTTGAGAAAACAAAAGTTTCCAGGGGCAACAGTTGTTTGTTCTCTTTACCAATGTGATTTTCTGGCTGCATCTAAAATGTAACCAATTAGTTTACATGTATTATATTTGAGAAGAGTTTCAAAAGGTTAAAAATAAATATACGTGCTATCATTTCTATTTTCTACATGATTTAATATTTGTGTCTCAAATCTATTTCCACTACAGTATGCTGCATTGGTTTATCAGAGCAGTGATGTATACATGCAAGGGTATTTTAACTTGTACTGTAAAGAGAGAGAATCCGTCAATGGTGCAATTCTGGAAAAACAACAACTGTCGTTTTCACAATTTATACCCTTCACTCCTGCACCCAATAACTTCTTCCATCTGTTTTCCTTAAAGATAAGTGGTTGTAAAGCTGGTATGCTATAAACATTGCTGAGGATTTGTTACACTGCCATAACAAGTTTCTTTGAGGCCCTTTCATCTTTGTAATCCTCTCTCAAAAGCACCATTTTCGTTAGATTTAATTTCCAGGCAGATTGTTACTGAATCAGACTCAAATTCCTGCACCTCTGAAACACTATGGTTTATACAGCACTTTTATTACTTGAGAGCATAATTGCTGAATACATTTTACTGCATTTCAAACACCTAATCAAAACAATCCATCATACAGTACTTCAAATTCACATCTGCATAAAAAGTATGAAAACTAGGTCTGTTTTTTTTTTATAAACAACTCATTTATACTGTAATTTTTACTTAAACATTTCAATATAAATCTGAATAAATGTTGACATCTCCTGCCACTGTCTCCACACAGTAATTAATACCTGTGCAGTTTTGTTCAGATCCATTTCCATGAGCAAATGTAAATTTCATGATTTGATGTGCAAATGTACTCAAACATTTACCTAATCATGCAATATAACAGCACTTACGGTATGTAACATACAGTATTTTACCAACTTTTGAAAATAACACAAAGTTGTTTAAGGACTATACTTTTCATGTATGGTCCTTAAAGGTACAAAATTACAGTTAGATCAGGACATTGTAGGGGTAATATTATGCTGTGTCAATAGCATGATGTGAGATTATCAGACATTTCTATACATAATACATGGCTGCACTATGAAAATAGAACAATGTTGGTTTCATGTTCACCTCAGAGAGATTAAATGTGAGAAATACACAAAGCTTAAATATTTTCTTCTTTTCTTTACAGCACATACTGTAATCATTTTGTTTTACAAAACCACTAAATGTTCTGCTATCATTCAAAATATTGTATTGATAACATAGTTGGAAATGCTTTGAAATTTAGCATACTTCGATCCTGAATTTCTTTTGCCAGGCAAAAAAAAAACGTTTGAATTTCAAATGTGTTGTATTCCTTATCAGTCTCAAAATAATGAATTCCTTTTCTCCTTACGGTTTTCTGATAATGCTTTAATATCATGGTCTTTTTTGTATCCATCTTGTCTCTTAAAATATTAATGATGGCAGTTTTTCCTTGCAGAGTAATTGAATAGCAGGATTATATTTCACTATAGAGAACCATCAGAGACCTATATTTTCTTTATAAACTGTTGGTCACACAGTTCAGTGTAACATTATTTTCTGCTTTTTATTCCAATATGAATGAAAAAAAAATACATTTGATGGGGAAAATACAAATTCAAACTAAAAAGCTTAATTAATGTAAAAAAGAAACCTAATAAATCTTAAAAGTATTTAAAAAGGAAGTAATGTATCTCTAAATGCCAGTTTTAAATACTTGATTTAGCTTTATCTATGGACATGAAAAGCACATGCACAATTATTGTCACTTTTTTTTTTTTTTTTTTTTTTTTTTTTTTTTAAAGTTAGGCCTACTTATCAAGACTGTATTCTGAAGTACCAAACTCCTATGGAGATGGTTGCAGTCCTAGTAAAATTGAATCCTTATCCTGGATGTGTTTTGAGTCCATGACTTTATTTATACAGGATCATTTGCTGTTTCAAAGGAACAAATTAAAGGATGTGTAAAAGATGTTTAGAAATGACAATAAAATCTCTCTAGAGCACTCACAAGCTTACTTTATGTATTAAATGTCCTCTTAGGTAGCGTGTCTAACATCCAGTTCTTTCTTTTCTTGACTACTGTATTTGCAGAAATGAGAGATTCAATGTAAAACACTGATCTAATTTTACAGTAGCATATGCTGTAGAAGCATTTATATTAATATAAACATAACGGACCTGTAAATTACTCTTGCTATAGTAATTCAAACAAAACATACTGGGTATATCAAAGGTTTAGCCTACTTCTATAGTTTGAAAAACCTTTCCAAAATGTCAGGCCAGGTGCTACAAGGACAAATGAATCCCATACAAAATGGAAAATAATCACTGTAATGACAAACCTTATATAAACATTTATTTTTCCACAAAAAAAAAAAAATTAACATGTTTCTGCCAGCAAGAGAAGCAGTACTTTTCTTTTTGCTGCAGTTGCTAGAAAAGTCAGCAATTGAATGTTATCCTTTAAAAATAAATGACTGTAAGGGTTCAGCAGCGACTAGCATTCCTTGTAAACCACTGAATGCTTAAATTACATTTGCCTCATTCTACAAAGAAGATGAGGGTTTCCATGGAAACATCACTAGATGTATTCAATGTAGTCTTGTTTATCAAGGCCTGTGGCTAGATTTGGGCCTTGACTCTATAATTCTTTACTCCAAGTTTTACAAAGTTTCCATTAGTAAAAGATTCAGGGGTAGATGTACTAAAGTGTTGCGGCTGTCGCAACAGTCTCAAACCATTTGCTGAAATGAGTCGGAAGTCTAGGGTGAAATGCTAAACAAGCGCAATGCTGTTAGCGACTTTTTAGGGAATGCTTTGTGGCAGCAGTTTTTCTTTTTGGTTCAGCCTTAGATGAATATGTAATTATGGGCGTTCCTGCATAAATTCGCAAAAATGGGGTGGAAATAGTGCAAGTGAAGGGTCTCAAATATTATAATGAGATGTACTAAAGCTGCCGGAAATTGAGACACTTACAGTGGCATCAATTTGTTAAGAACTTTTGAAAGCACGTTTTAAGCAGTTGTAATTAGCAAACCTTTAAAAGGCAGTACGAAAAACACTATCCCCTAACCATGGCTGGAAAAAGCTAAAATCATTTAGTTTCAATTTAAAATGATCTTTTATTTGCATTGTACACCAATGTGTGCAATGCAGCAGCATGATTTATTTGGTGTTACCAGTAGCCTACAGGCTAAAGTAAGAAGAAAGTGCGCTAGGTATTCATTTGATTTTACTACTGTACTGTGTACTGTATAGGCCTACTGTACAGATTTATATTGTTACATAATGTAATGTGTAGCGTACCCAAAACACATTAGTGTTATTTCAGCGTAATAATTTAAACATTTAAAATACATTGAGCACTATAAATGTATGTGTGCGATTTTGTACTGTATTTCTTTTAAACCCGACACCTCCTTATGTCGGACTAATATGTACGTTTAAGCAAGGGGCTACTGTATAATTATGAAAAGCTTTTTGATAGAAACACATTTTTGATTTGGGGGTGAAGGTGGGAGCCCCACTGTAGAATCTGATGGGATTAAACTGCCTAAAATGAATATGGAACAGAATGCATTGTACAGATGACCTTTACATTTAACAAAAACAATTTTATTATTTTGATTCTTGCACCCTTACGTTGCTTATGGCATACCTATTACTTATCCTGCTTTGAAGTCATGAGGAAATTAAATAATGAAAAGTAGACTGCAAGGTTTTGTTAATGAGGAATATTATGTACTATAATACATTTACCTTTGTCTTCTCTTTCAGCCGCACACTCCTCTTCTCTCTCCAGGTCAAGGCTGTCAATCCCACCTATACCAGACACCTGTTCTGCCCAGAGAGTATGCTGTACTTGTTGTTCGAGAGGAGTCATATATTTAAATTAGTATAATGTGGCTCTCTTCATTAACATATTTTCTCTAGCACAAACGACAAAATGTACACGTTGCGAATTGTCGCAACGAAAATGCAAATTGCGGCATGTTTGCGCTGGGACTGGCCTATCTTAGTACAGCTACCCAGTATCTTAAAAACACCTTTAATCTATTGCACAGTATAAAGCTGTGGGATTTCTCCCACAAATGGGTTTTTGAAAACCTGCTTGTAGTACAGTAGGTCAGAAACAGCCAATGGCAGGAAGCAATGACCTGGACACACTCCATTTTCATATATGAGACAGCCTTTTCTGGCATAATAAAAAAAGCTAATCTCAAATACACACAAAATAAACATTTGCAAACTACTAGGGCTGCTACGATCAAATCGGATTCCATTCCTCATTATGTACATCAATATAAATACTAGATAATCGATTCAATAATTACATTTTTGTAACGTGCATAGTTAAAAACATTATTTAAGTTTATCAATGAAAATGCACTGAATGCCCTGCCTTGTTATTAACAGCATTTCTACCATACAAGTAGTGGGCGTGTGCTTCTTTTTCTGCTCGTATTAACTAGCATCTGATTTGCTGGTCCCATCCTACCAGCGAATCAGTTTTGAAAATATTTTGTAAGTACACCCCTCTGTGTGTTCGATGTAAATAAAAAAAAAAAAGCGTGCCTCCTTGAATCCCGAGCAGGACGACAGGCTTGTATTCCTGGCAAACAGACTGTAAATAAATTGTGCACATTGAAGAAAACTGACTGTATAGTTTGCGCTTCTTTGGCATTTCAAAATGAACTGTTATATAATGAATATTTAACAATATTCAATAAAGTAAAAAAAATAAATAAATACACGATAAGTGATTTTGGAGTAACGATCAGCTTGAACTATAGCGGCTATGCATGTTGTGGTAAGTAAATCCATTTATTATTATTATTATTATTATTATTATTATTATTATTATTATTATAATATTTTGTGTGCCCAATTAATCGATTGCTATTTTGAGGCTTAACTTGTGACAGACATACAATGATTCTTGGTTGTAAATCTCCCTCCCGACCTGTGAAGGCGCTAAGCAGCAGGGCTGGTCTGACAGTACTTTCCCGGGGTTCAAGGTAAGTCGGCCAGCAAGTAAGGGGGCGAGACTCTGTTGCAATAATGCATTGACCTGGAAGGGAAACGACGTGGCAGCCGCAGATTGGAGAGGTGGTTGCACTCGTTTACCAAGGGGTCATGTGTGACAGCATAAAAGGGGACGGAGAATCGTAATCTACACCACCTATACACCTGCGCACTATAACCCACTTTGCCACAATCGTCTCCAAATTTTTCTTCAGGAATTTGTCATTCCTAAAATGTGTTTTTAAAAGATAATGTTTTTCTACTACAGTTTACTGCAGTTTTTATACTGGAGGCGTTTCTCAGTAATTAATCAAATGTTAACTACCCTTCACTGTAAAATGTGGTACATACATTGTCTCCAATGCCTTTATACTGTATATAATTGTTCAATCCTGTCATTATACAGTAGTAGTTTGCACTTCTTTGTTTACAGTTATCCATCTTCCTTTCAGGGTAACATGCTGACTGTCTGAAGCCTCAGGCTTCTCCTACAGTCAGGAAGGACCAACCATACCAATCATCTGTGAGCAGCACATCACTCACCCCAGACCACCCTCCAGGGCACTGAAGCCATATGGCTTTAACCTGCAGAACCAGTTTTCAACCTTTTAACATCTGGGCCTGTGAAATTATAATTTTATACACACCACGTTCCACTAAGTTCTATAACAAACCTCTCAAAAAAAAAATTTTGTTTTGGATTAAATGTGTTAATTTAAAGTAGAACCTCTAATATCGATGTAATTGATTCCAGGGGATCATATAATACTACACTGTCGGGGCATTATAAATTAACAATGTCAGGTACATCAGTGTGTCTATAACACCAAAGTACGGTACTGCACATATACTATACAAAGAACTTCAGTGACAATTATTGCAAAACAAAGCACTGTAATACAGTATATGGCAATTTACATAACGTAGCATGCACAATACATGTATTGTGAGCGATGATTTAATGTGCACGATAATGTACGAGTCCGAGAAATGGACTGAGGTGAAAAGAAAAACTAAAGAGAAGATTGCTCAGAACTGGTCTACGGCAACATGCACAGGAGGAGGATCATCCGGACAGGTGGAACTGACCAGCCTGGGAAAGATCTTCACCCCAGAACAACTAGAAGGTGTGCAGGGCGTCACTGACACCACGAGACTCAGGACACACTGCCCGATGCGATCAGTAGCAACACAATTTTCGTTTTACCTCGCTATCTCTTGCTGTCGTTCCTTCTCTCAAACACCCACCACAAACACACACACAGACATGTTTATATACACGTGGCCATCTCTGAATTAACAACCAATTAATTCATCTGGAGACGCCACATTCTGTTTAGTGGGATGTGGCTTTAACCCCATCCACGCTGCCAACAAACAAAAACATTGCGTTTTAAATAAACACAAAACAATACGTTTAAATCATGTCTTTTTTTTTTTTTTTTAACACAGCAATAATAACAATAAACAATTACTTTTAAATCATAATATATTCATTTTAAATTATAATTAATTTCATCAGCAGGGCTTTGCCCTGCCCCATTGATTACACACAGGGCTTTTCTGCACTGCCGCAGGTGTGAATGAAGCTCATCTCATTATTCAGAGCGGGGTGCCTCATTTAAACACATTATCATGCATTACCATACAAAACACATATTCATTCTGATTACCATAGTGTGGCACAACAAAATCTGCGTGCGCCATAATATGCCCACTATTTCGCACAATAATGAATACAATTGTAATAGTAAATACGGAAATCACGAACGTACTCTCTCTCTCTGACTAACTATAACAAATATGTTAGGTAGATTTAGATAAAAATATGTTAAGTTCTTATTAGCTGATGATTGTTCCTTTTCTTTTAGTTTCGTATCCTAAAAACTTCCTGAAAAAGAAGCATTCTATAATTGTTTTAAAGCTCTTAGTGACTGAATTGAGGAACTGTAATTTTCTAGATAAAATCTTGTCTGACCTTCTAATGCACCGCCACTTCCTAAGGCAGTTACTATACCCCTAAAGCAGAATGCGTCTTGTAAGACAACAATGTTTATGCATTTCAATGACATGAGAAATTACAGGGTAATGACAGTGAGCTTTGGGACAATTTTGATAATGGGGGGGAAATTTAAGCTTCATGGTAATACCTACTAACATATTTGCAAATACAGTCACATTGATTTAACATATCCTATGTTTTAAATTATTCAATATGTTTTTTTATCTTACATGAACTGAAAATAAAGTGACTTTCAAAGACCATGCTTTATTAATACTCAGCAGAGAGAATACAAAAAAATATAATTCCAAATCCATATTATTCATTGGCAAATGACAGATTACCGCAGTGACAGGCAGAGATAGGAAAGGCTTACTAACACCTTGCCCAGCGGCTTGCAACAATACTACAGTATGTACTACAATTTGCCAACAGTAAATCTTCAAAGTAGTGATTTTTAGGTAAAAGACAGCTACTGCATGTGCCACAGTAAAAATATACTGTAGGCCACTACATTCATAAAAGAAAGAAATTAAAGTTACTTTCTGTCAATGTCAATGTGGTTGTTTTAAAACAAAGCTAACCGACCCATCATACAGTACAGTTGCAGTTAAATTCTTCAAAACTCTTGTGCTGGAGACCTCAAACAAAGACAGCATTGCAGTACAAGATAAATATTATGGATTCCAGTGAACTTGAACCTACAGGTCAGCTAACAGGAATTCACTGCACTGTATGAGGCTGATCTAGTTAAACTAGGTTACACATACTAAATTAAATTCTGAGAATGAATCAACTATAGTAAAAAACAAAAAATTGGGGGGTAGGGTTAATTTTACGCTCAATTGCATGTCTGCCGCTGCTACGCTTATTACCTAATGGTTAATTTTAGAAATAAAAGGAATCAGATCTCAGGGCAGTGTTTCCCCAGTGAATAAGAAACAAACAGTTTCAGAATCCCCACAAGGCAGGGCCTGTTCCACACTGAGAATGGACCACTATTCACAGTTAATGCTGTTAAAATATATTACAGAAGTTACCTACAGTTTCCATGAAAATAAGTAATTTTAAGTGTTAAAAGGACGGATTATAGTTATTTAAAAAACACAGATGACGAAAGAGTACAATTATGTTCAACCTGGACAGCATTTTCTTTACAATATTTGTAACTCCTTAAACTCAAACCATTTTTGACATATTGCAAACATCTGCCTGAAACAGGATAGACATTATTTTCTTGAGTAGCATTAATAAATAAATAAATAAATAACTGAAGTCAATTTGCATGGTTTTATTACACATTTCCTTTATATATTTATTATGTGTTACCTTCCTTTACACGTTAAGAATATGATGACAAAATAAAGTATTAGTTTATTAGTCACTTCCTGGAAACTGCATGTGTCACTGTATGACTTAGGCTATCTACATCCTTTATTATTAAAATGAAAACATTGTTCAATAGCAGGATCATGGCCATACCACAGTATTACTGACTAAATCTATCAAATTTGACTGAGATGCTGAAACTCTCAATAGCTGGTACTACAGAATGCCCTTGGCAAGATTCACCCCAACTGGGTAAGTGATTCGCTAGATATAGGCCTAATGTAAAACTGGTGACATGATATCGTATATAAATATATATTTTTTGCTGAGTTGCTGTTTATTTTACATTTAATGATTAACTGTTACTTGTTACAGTACACAAGCGATAAAATTATTACAAATTGGGATTTAACATCAGTCACAATACCGAGGAATTCCCCAGTAACATTAACCATTTCAATCTGTGCCTGTATTTTTGAATTTTAGGTACAGTACACTGATTCCACTTCCTTTAAAATATTTTGGTAATGCTATGAGAAGGATCCAAATTGGCGGCACAGGTGACTGAAGGTCCTCCTCTACTTTCTCACAAAGAAGATGCCACACAGGCAGCTGCAGTACATGCTTCATTACACCTACTGCAGCCTGTCCTGGAGTGACACATACTAGGGGTGAGAAGACAGTTACAGTAATAGTCTAGTACCGTGGTTCTCAAACTTTTTGGACTGCGCTCCCCTTCCTCTTATCTGCAATACAACTTTTTTGAAGTTTCAACTAGAACTACAGTAGTTCTGCAAAAGATTGCAATTGCTTACTACTGAACTTGGTGCTTCAAGATTTCAGAACTATTTACAACATATTTTAATGAAGGCTCTACCATCTGGCAGTTGAACTTTCATTAGCGCTCTTTAGATCCAAACTGGCAATATTAAATCCTAGTCTGTTATTACATCTCCAGGATCATAAACAGCTGTTCTATATAGGTTTGATACAGCTTTTTTTAGACTAGCTATTTTTTCTATATTTAAAACTACTACAACAAGCAAAAATTATCAAGTAAAACTATCTCATATCCGTTTTTGTCAAGTTGAAGCAGTACAGGAAGTTGGTGAAGAGTCATTGCAACTTAAATGCTGCAGACTATATTAGCTTGCGAAGATTTATAAATGGTAGCAGTATAAAGACTGCCAAACCACTATTTCTCTAGGCATTTACTAAACTGTTCACATTAATTTATATATTGTAGTGTGTAGAAGTTAAAACCCAACCCATTTTCTTTAGAATCATGAAAAAAAATTACATTTTAAATGCTGCCCCATGATTATTTGATAAAGTGAATTTAATTTCAAGATATACTGTGCTCATTTGACGAGGGACACATCACACAGTGTGTAGAGCAACCTACTTCAGAACTCAGTACTGTGGCAGTGGAGAACCAAGTTAAAATCCACATTTTCTTCAAAATTATCATCAATAGTTGCATAAGAAAAATTGCCTTATAAAACTAAAAATTCAGACCCAGTGAACTCTGTACCTCTAATGACAGGCACGTTGGGAACTATAAAAAGTCACTGAACTGAGTGCTTTCAGGACCAATGAGCAAAGCTGTCTTCTAAGAGACAATGTAGTGTCTCTTAGAAGCATTATTATTTTGTCAGTTTATTATTGTTGTCCATTACAAATGTTTACCAGGTCACAAAGTAGGGATCAAACCTTTAAAAATACAGTTACACTATAATAAAAAATTGGTCATCAAGAAAATATAGAAATAATATTTTTTCTTCTATGGTAAACATGGCTGAAAGTCAAAAGTTAGAGGATGCTAAGGATTTAATGTTCTATTGACTGTGCTGATATGAAACTGCTTTGTTCTCCTGTAAAATGCCTTGTGGCTTTCTGTTCCCTGAGCATCTGTTAAGGTTAAAGGGCAGCAGCATCAACACACTGTATTCCTTTACCCTACAACAGTTGCAATGTGTTTTTTGTAAAGTTCCACAATGAGAACATAGAACCCTGTGCTTGAAATTATTTTTCCAAAATTTGTATATAAAAAATAAAGATAATTTTCAATTCTATATGATGTGACAAAATACAGGTATGATAAAGTTTTTTTTTAAAACAATTGGTTCACTCAATTTAATTTAGTTTGTGTAACTTAGTTTAATTGTCTGCTTCCTGCAAGTTGAATAATGCCCTTATCATTATTTAGAGTGCTGTGACATCGCTCTAACAGATTACAGTACATTTCCAGCAGTTATTTCTTAAAAACAAGAGAATATTGCTACACGTCCAGAGACAGCCATGATCAAGGACATGAAACAAACAAAAGGATTGTGATTGTTCAATAAGAAGAATATTTACTACACAGCAGGCAGCAACAGTAAGTGGTGTGGTGTGCAGTAAACCCTAAAGCCTCTTCAGTGGCACTGAAAGTCTCAGTTGTGTCCTTAGTCTTGCACATTGAAAAGAGGCAACATGATAAACAGTAGCATAAGGTCTGCTAACCTTTCATGGAGCAAACATGACTGGTACCGGCTGATAGCCAGATGTTCAGACAACTTGATCAGCACCCCAGGGAATATTAAAGCCATAGTGGCACACTTTTACAGCACAGCTTTCAATTTATCTCTGTCCTAAGCAATGTACTATAACTAGCAGAATTTAATCTATTATAAAGCGTCTCAGGCTCTTACTCAGGATAAGCTTTTAATAGATTAAAAGAAATGCTCCTCTTACTGTAATAAATTGAAAATGATGAACTTGAATTATAACAACGTTCTAATGAAATGGTTCCAGATTCACTTTTTATGTAACTATAATAAGGTTCTAAAGTTTAACAAACATACTGATGTTTTTTTTTAATGCGTTTTCTACAACACACCCTACAATGTATCCTTGTCACAAGCAGTGGAAAACAGAGTATTGCTACCAACAGAAATTATCTGCTAGTCAAGGACTGACTGTATTTTTTATTTGGAAATACTTGGTAATCACTTTAATAAACTCAGTATTAAAGCAAGATAAGCACTAGATGCAAAGACTTTCCCACCACTCAATTTTTGGAGAAACCGCCTTTAATTCTAACATAAACCAAGTTCAACCGTATAGCGTGAACCAGCCAAAATAACAGTCTGAGAATTCTGCATATACCATTTGTTTCCCAGAACTTTACATTTGGATGGAGTTATTATTTCCACATCACATAAGCCACAAAATCTGTGTGTGCGTGTGGTGTGTGGATAAATAAGTCAAGTCATTTCTGTTCTCTACATGAACAGAAAAAGCTCATTAATGTGGTTGATGCTAAAGTTCAAACACAAAGATATGAATTAAATAATGTCACATCTGTAAATGTTAAATACATTGCTCCTTTGTTATTATTATTATTATTTATTTCTTAGCAGACGCCCTTATCCAGGGCAACTTACAATTGTTACAAGATATCACATTATTTTTACATACAACTACATTATTTTTACACACAATTACCCATTTATACAGTTGGGTTTTTACTGGAGCAATCTAGGTAAAGTATCTTGCTCAAGAATACAGCAGCAGTATCCCCCACCTGGGATTGAACCCACAACCCTCCGGTCAAGAGTCCAGAGCCCTAACCACTACTCCACACTGCTGCCCTGTGTTATTGTTATTTTGCTGTCTGGCTTACACATCAAAAAAATGTGAAATATTGAAAACAGTACATTTGTGAAAGACCCTTTAACAGTATAGTACACTTCATGTCAACATGACTGGGAGCACTGTATTAAAGACCTTGCCACATTCCATATTGTTAATGTACACTTGCACTTTGCAACAGTTATCTTAATGGGCACTTACCTGGTAATATGATTTGATCTGCCGTACCAAAATGGATAGATTTTGTATCCTGAGTGTCACATCATTGTTGACCTTCTTGTTTGTTCTCTGGACAGTTTCTTTAGGATTACTGCAAACAAAAGGAATATGTATTATTAACATATCAACTATAAACCTTGGTGCTTTAGAGTCTCATTGCACACGGTGGTGAACAAAAAGAACACAACAAAACCCTATCAATAGCAAAACAAACAACAATGGCCTGCAGATTTAAATTTGTATCTGCTGAAGAAATTTGTGGAAGGACAGAATTACACAAGCACTGTAGACAATTCTTAGAAAAACAATGAGCAACCTAAATTAGTAAGAAATGACCTCAGCTACATGCCATCTGTGGGATGTTAGAAAGGGTAGAATGATTGCACTGAAGTTTTAAATGAATTGTTAAAAAAAAACTTGTTTTACATTTTTTTATTCTGTTTCCCAATGTTATTATAAACACAGCTAGTTGTACAATGTTTGTTATGTCACCATGTATTATAACAAAGAATAGGCTATACACCAAAAATGAACATATACAGCTACTGTAACACTTCTATGATTTACATGTCACCCAAAACCCTTGTTAGAATTACAGCCTTATTGTGCAGAGTTGGGTGTACATTATTGCTTATATTATTAAAATCAGTTTTGTTTTGTTTTTTACATGCATTAGACCTATATTATTCTTTATGGATCATAGCAATAACTATTTGACAGAAACAAATGCATAACACTGAAGAACTGTATTGCCAAAACAATCACATTTAATGTCAGAAAATTACATTTTTCTAGAAAAAATTAAGATCTAGAATGGCAGCTCAACAATACAGTACATCCATTAGGTTTGGCATTGTTACGACGGTTTATACTGCTGTATTCAGCTTTGAGTTTTGAGGAATACAGTACAGTAGGTGTGGGATGTAAGGTACAGTACAATGCAGGAACATTTCCGTGAATGCAGCATCTGTGCTACTTAACAGTTCTAATACGACTGACCACAAAATACAATCTCATACAGATACTTAAGAAAAAAAAAAAAAAAACTGATAAAAAAACATTGAACCTTTACTGGACAGATGGCTATTCTAATAGTCTCTGACCTAATTTTGCACTGCAGCAAATCTGGTGAGCAAATGTTACTGTTTCTCCCTCAATACATATGTTATAAGACATGATAATAAAGAGGCTTGGATGACCACACATTTTCAGCTGATCTTGCTAAATTATTCAATAAAATTCAAGGGTTATATACTGGTACTACAAAACATGATTATCTGAATATATTTCAAGCAATTATCAATAAGTAATTCTGTTAACACCTAACCCTACTTCTATGGTGCATTATGAACAGAAGAACTTATGAACCCAAAGAACAGCAGAGGCAAACCTAAAACCTCCTCCTCATCCTGTAGCATGCACATCCCGAATAAAACTACAAGTTCTTATTTAAGTAATGTTATCCTTGAACCTTTTGAATGAAATGTCCTTAGCAAATAAAATCATTATTGGTATATGTTTTAAATAAGCTAATTATACTGCTATTATGCAATTTAAAAGCAGGTGTGTGTGGCCAAGACACTAATAGAACAATAGATAAAATACCTTTCTGCAGTATTCTATAAAGGTCCGCATCCCTGGCATATTTACATAATCATTTACTCAGTGTACTGTATTGGAAAGAGCACAACACACATACAGCTATTGAACATATTCAATTTTTTCTAGTGACTTTCTAGTAACTTCTAGTTCACAAAGTGATACAGTAGTACATCGCTATGGCCAAAAGTTTAGCATCACCTAGAATTTTAGGATTAAGACATTAATTAATAAACATTAATAAGACATAAGTTTTACATCAATAGCTCACTGGGCACATACATAATGTAGTAGCTATGTTTGTTGATTGTTTGAGTAGTATTGTTCCATGGGATAACAGAATACTGAGCTCAAGTCATGTGATTTCATAAAAACAGCAGATATCAGTTTTTTGTATTTGAGTTGAGTTAAAATTGCCAAAATGTGTTGATTAAGAATCTGTATAAATAGCCATTTGAAAAGACATGATTTTAATTAACGCAACAATAGCAAAAGATACGACCATGCCCCGCTTGAGTAATGAAGATCGCCTGGTTGCTATCGGTATGATTGAAGGTGGCCTGTCTGTGAGACAAGTTGCCCAGTGAATGAGATGTTCTGATTCAAAAATCAGACTAGTCGTGAGAAACCAGGAAACCGGCTCTGAGGGACAGGCTATGTCTTGGAAGGCAGAGGGTCACCACACCGTCCCAGGACCGTTATGCTGACTGATGTGTTGTTCAAGCGTAACAACCCACAGCAGTCTATCCAGAGGCTGATCAGGATTGTGTTAATGCTCAGGGAGGTCATACCCGATACTAACTTTGTAATGTTTTCATTTTGACAGTGTGTCACATTTCATACTGAAAACTTATCATGATTCTTTGATCGTATTTTTGTTCACATTTTCTGTGATTTTGTTTGATATACAGTATATGTGTGACAGAGAGAGAAAGAATCCAAGCTGAAAATCTCCCTCCCAACCAGAAAAGGCGCTCTGTAAGGTTAGTGGTATTCTTCCCCATAGATGGGCGACTTGACAGTAGGCAGAAACCGGAAGTCGGCCATCTTGAAGGAAGAGCGTAGCTGCAGGTACACAAAACGAGTCCCTTGCGATCAACTATGGGGCAGGCAGCGATTGGAGAACAATAAGTCCTTTTTTTACAGAGCATGGTATAAAAAACTCATTCAAACAAATCCTGATGTTAAGACACGTTTGATAAATACATTGGCATTTAAATATAGCACTCTCCAATTTTCATAGTCCTGCCGTCACTAGCCTTTGCCTTGTTTTGAGTAAAATCTGACAAATTTCCAGCGTAAACATAACGGTAAACTAAGAAAAATAAGAAAAAAAAATCAACCCCTGTCCAAAGAAGAAAAGAAAACAAGGTTTGAAAACTACATTAACATTATGGCCTATTCACATGGAACCAATTCTCTTTTTTTTTTAAATTTGCTGTTGGTTACAACTTATGAATTACGTGGCCCAGCTTCTGCTAGTCCAAAAAATTATATCGCAAAGGTCTACTGGAAGCCATAATAGTAACACAGTATAACACGTTAAATTGCGAAATGTCACAATTTTTAAATTGTTGTCCATTTTACAAAGAGGTGTAACATTATTTAGCAGGTTTCATTCAACTTTATGAAGCAAAATTAGGTAATTCTGTAGGGTGATGCAAAACTTTTGGCCATAGCTGTAATTCATTTTAGCAAAGATTGATTACCTCCCAATATTTTAACAGTGCTTGGATCAATTTCTGTAAAGTACCATAGGCTATATTTTAATGACTCATGCCAGCTCTTAGTCCCACCTAAAACTTATCTATGGTGTTGCAAATCACGCACAAGGTTCCTTTTACTTCTTAACCCATTTAATTAAATAATCAGGGCAAAAATAGTAAGCCTTTAATGCAACATGTTATTTAAAAAAAGATCTTTAGATCCTAAAAAAAAACAGGTCAGTAACTTTCTAAAACCCAACATGATGCTAGGGGCTCACTCAGTTGTTATTCTGAACCTATCATCCTGAGCGTTAAGCCCCACACAACCGAATAGGGCCCTTTGTAAGGTGGAAAATTAAAATGCTTAACGGACAAATAGCCTAGCAAAATAGGCTGAATTTGTAGAGGTCAATAGGCAGCACAGCAGTAAATCAAAGCCTAAAGCACTTTTACATTTATGAGTAACCTACTTATGACAAGTTACATCAATTTCAGTTGAACTAAAAACAGGCTGTAGATGTGAAGGCAAGTATGGTACAATAGAAATACATTACCAAGGGTTGGTATGGACAAGGACAGGAATCAAAATAATAGTGCCACCATGAAAAAAAAATCTGTCCAATTATCATATGTCAATTTCTGAAGTTTTTGAAATTCTGACTGTTAAGAAAATATATGGATTCTGATACAGTATTGTTGGATGTAACGGTCTGGTTAAACCTGGTCAAAATACAGTATTTATGTCAAACAACTGTTGCCAAATTTTCCTCTACACATGTCTTTAAATTAGATCTACAAAGACAGCTGTGGGTGTGATTGTCACTACAAACCCTTCAGGTTTCACTTTCCTTCAGCCCTTTGCCTTTGGAATTGCTGTATTCTAAGTTGCTCTGTTCTGGACAGCGATAAAAATGTAAAGGGATAAGAGAAAGAACTACAGGAAAAAATTAATACAATTATTTATTTTGTTTTTAAAAAGTTCTACAGAAGTTAAAAAATACAGACGTATTATGCTGGCTGATCAAAAAAAAGAAAGATGCATAGTCCAGTATAAGTTTAGCTCTGCCCCTGTCTGTAAATCATTGATCACTGCTTTTTTGTGTTAAAAAGAGGGGAAAGTACAGCACTGCGGAGATCTGCAGACAATCAAAACATTACTGTTTTATCATAAATATAGAATGTTTTTTTATAAAGATATATTTTAGAGAATGTATGACTATGCTGTTGTCTGTCTAGTTTTTGTAAATTTAAAAAGCATTGTAATATTTAATGAGGAGGGAATATGTAATGTTTAATGTGTGGCAGACATAAATATAATGTTTCATATCTGTTTTCAGTGCCAAAGTAGTTACCAACATAACTAAAAAATAAACCTCTAAAAAAAACAGCAACAAATGCCGTAAATTGCTGGTCACCAGTTCAGTGAACTGCAATTGGCAATGCTTAGCATTAGGGTGATTTTGTGTTCTGTTTGACACACTGTATCATAAATGGAGTCTGACAGCTTATTGGTCACAGCATGCTTTACTCTCAACATACTGGAAACTACCTCAGTACTGTACATCATCTACAACCATCTGTCCAGGTTTGGCTACACTGTGCACCATTAAATAATCTAGTAGGCTTTCCAAATAAATTATGTGCCTGGATGATGCCGATAATGCACTGTGATAATGAGATGTCATACATTATTATATACGACTTTGCCATGGACATATTGTTGTCTGCTTCAGCTGTTAAAAATGAAATATTACCTATAGCATTAAAAGAGGACAGAAATTAAGAAGACATACTGTCTCTTTTACCATAGACTACATTCTGCAGCATTTTGATTTGCTTTAAATTGATTGTCTGATCAATGTTACATCTATTTCTCTTCATAATCACACAGCATGTCCAAAGGGACAAAAGTTCCTTGGTGAGACAGAGCTCTAATTTAAATGTCCTTATTGATTTTGTAATTAAACATTCAATAAAAACCCCATAAATTACTGTCATTCATAGCTCTTTAAAGCTTAACAATTCCAGCAGCACCTAATTACACTTGAAATTTACTTCAATTAGATGCTACAATACCTGATTTTCGTTTACACAACCGAAATATCCTTCAAATTAAACATTCCAATCGATACAAACCTTGCAATACAAACCTTGATGATTTTGCTTCTCATTTAGCAGACTACATTCAGCCTTTTATATTATTAGTATCCAGGGATTGAGAAGTAGTACATTAAACTCAAAGCTGTGACTGTCTACAAACAGCGATGCCAGTTAGAACAAAACGGCAGCAATATAAAAATGTTACTGAAAAACCCTGCTTTACTAAAATAAGACGCATGCACTTTGATTCTTAAGGACAAAGAAGTGGTTCATAAGTACTGTAAGTATTACAATGCCACTACTGTTTTTCAGCCATCCTATGAATGCTATGATTTACTTGGAGTCAATGTAGAGACTAACTGCAGCAGCTGTCCTTTCTGTACCAAAGAAGACAAGAAAACAATTTTAATATTGTTTTTAGACAGCCTGACTGACAAATGCCATGGTTAAGCTAATGCCATGAAAGACTTTCTCTGAAACTGTACAGTTAAAAAAAAGTATTGCTACAAACACTATTAGAATAAAATATAAAACATATTACTGTACTTTATAAATGTATCTACCATACCACTGAAATGGACTTTCAGGTTTTAAAATCTATTGTAAGCCCCCAAAAAGAAAGATACACAAGGAAATAAGTTAAACGCATCAGAACGGTCATGGGAAAGTTATGTCAGTCATTAGGGACTTTTAGAGGGGTGGTAAGGAAGCGGCATAACCAGTTTTTCTAGTGTCCAGGAAGTGGGAGGGGGGAAGGCTTGCAGTCAATAAACAAATTGGGGTACAATGCCTAAACAATGAGGTTAAAACCACAATCATTTGGTACTGTATGTATAAAACCCACCTGGGACCAACCATATTATTCATAACTATACTGAAGTAAAAGACATGTTGATGCTTCAGAAACTACAGAATCTCAATAAAATGTAACATGTCTAGCTTTATCCTTCGCATCTCTCATTAAATTATACTTATTTGGCTTGGTTTTTGCTGCTTTTTTTAATTTGTTTATAAGCTTTAAAAAATCCAGGACAGACAGACTTGTGAAAAACATTAAGGTCATACTTTTTGAGATCATTGCTAACCAACCAGTATTCTGTAAGACTACGCAACTGGATCCCAGTATTGCAAAATAATTTATGCAGCTCTGAACAGCTCAATTTGGTGGCATAAAGTCCGGATGCATATTTATCTTAGTAGGTAGGTACAGTACACCACTGAACTCATCATCACCACTGTACCAACTTGCAAAGGGGAAGCTCATCTTCCAGTAGACTGCAGATGACACTTCACATTGAAGCAAATGATGCGAATGACCGCTGAAGGGGAAGATCAGCTGCTGCTGAATTGGGCTACCAACTGCAAAGCCAGATTCAGGGGCAGTTCTAGAATGTGTCAAAGGTGAAAATGGGATCACTGAGGTTTGAATCAATCAGTTCGACAAATATTATTTTAACATTTGCAGATCATACTGTATTTTATTCAGAGGTGTTTTGTTCACCCTGTTGCAGTAGGTGACAAATCTATACAGTACTGCCTGTACAGCTCGAACCAACGGTGTAAAATGACTGTACAGTTTAGCGAACAAGCAGTATACTTACATCTGAAGCATGATCTCATTTAAGTAGATGCCATCCACTAAGTCAATGTATTCTGTAAGTTTTCCACCATCTTTTCCACCCAACGCCCCAAAGGTCTTCACCTAAAACAAAATTAAAATAAAGACATATAGCACAGTTCTTCCTGCTATAATATTTTATTTTATTTAAATAATTAACAATGGGAAAGACTTACCCAAGTCACTAGTGGGGTGAGCATAAATTGCTCAAGCAGTGGAGAAAAGACTTCGTTCTCCATTTTTGCAAACCCAGTAAGAACCAAAAATGCAACTCAGTTCTACTTTCTGCAGTTGTTGTTATGTCGCCTTCCTCCTTACCAATGGAAAAAATATATTCTTAAGTGCTACTTCGGCTGTCAGAAATTGACACATCCATATCATTAAACAACGTTTTTTTTTTGTTTTTTTTTAAATCAATACATTCCTTTAAATTTGGTTATTTTATTAAAGTAAATCTTAGTTAGACAAGAATGTAAGTAGCTACATCATTTTAGCCAAGACAAGAATACAGTAGCCTATGACGTTTGGCGCAACGGTGAAAAAATGCTCCTTCTTCTGCTGTGTACCCTGGTATTTGAAAGTAAGCGATAAATTCCAATGAAACTGACCAGCTAATTATCCTCACTTCTTCTGGAACGGCAGTTTAGCTAATACAAATTTAAGACAAACCAATCATACACCACATCCTCGACAAACCAGTCCTGATTGGAGTGCCTTATATTATAAATATATATTTTAACGTTGTTCTTTTTCTTCAAAAAACGATGAGATCCCTTCAAATTGTACAGCTTATTTCTTCTTTAAAATAAGACTTGGTCTTTTGACCAATATTACAATTGTCAACGATGAAGGAATAAATAAAAGCGGTGGATAATGCTTCCGTTTTTTTTTCAATTATTATTATAAAAAGCTTCCCCTGCAGCCCCTATACAGTCATACACACACGCTTCCCTTGCTCTTTTTTTCGTCTCCTCCTGCGAATTTCTGCTAGGCTGCCAAGTAACGGCCACGAATTGTCAGTCAGAAATCCAAGAGCCGAAGCACCACCTCCTCTAGTCCTTCCCTCTTCCCATCGCTCCACACCCCTTCAGGGCACTGATTTACCAACCTTAGTCCATGTCTGCCTCCGACATATTTTACACCAAGGGAGGAAAGTAGTTCCAAGACAGAAAATAGGTCCTCCGGAAATAAGGGGAGATTAGATATGGTGGAAGATCAATCACGACTTTATATTTGCAGTGAGTGCAGCAACTTTTTAAATAACGCCGTGGGGGTGATTAAACATGTACACCTTTTCTAAGATGTAAAATGACTTGACTGTTACCATGGTAATAATGCAGTATTTGTATGCGGCGTATTCCTACATCATTTGTGTTGCTGAACTCTAGTTTAAGGTGAATGAAATGATGTTTGAATGATCTCTATGTAAAATGTCTTGGCTAGCACGGAGAACAACAGTGACACCAAGTGCGTGTTTAAATTTAACACGTGGCTTATATATATATAAATGTTTATCCTCAACTATGTTTGATCTTCGTTTTTGAGTCGTAACAATAATTTTTGGTGTAGCTGCGCCCACTGATTTGTTTTTGATTACCTACGTTAGTTTTTCGCATGATGAGATTATACTGCAATTTCGGCCTGATGTTATTAATTCCTAGTCAGGTTTGTGTCTTCATATTTTTCAATCAAAGCTTAACCCCACAGGTTATTTAAAACCTGTAATATACATCATCATAAATATGTCAGCTTTACTTTGTTTTTTCTTTCTTGAAACAACAGAGGTCTTCTGTTAAACCTCTCGTTTTTAATCTATGCAGATCTTCATGTTATGTATTTATTTTATTTTTTCATCCACAATACAAACCCTGCTATTCTGACCATTTCAGTAAATATGCAACTCACCATATTTTGAATTGAAACATAAAGTAACACATTACCAATTCAAACTGGAAAGTTTCAAAAGGTTCACACAGTTACAGACCCAGTTGACAAAAGTTATTATTTGATACAAATCTAATAACTCACATTAAGAAAAATGCAAAAAGAATGTATCAAAATATTTATAATTCAAGAGGTGTTTAAGGTGCTTTTACACATAACTTCAGGCGTATTGATTGTAGGTAACACTAGGCAGCCAGGAGCACTGTTTTAAAAAAAAAAAACTGCAAGATGTTTAAATTGTTCTTGGCTAATACATTACTAATCTTAATCATTACCACTTCTAATTCCTTCAGCAAAGTTGGGGGTGGAAATCTATGTCTCCCCAAAACATCTGCTGACTTGATCGTCAGGGATTACCCCAGGGCCTAGGGTGACCCTGTTGATCCCTGTGAGTCTGCATGTTTTGTGTACTCACCTTACTTCAATCTTGAGATCTGCTCATCTATTTGTCAAGAAGATGACATTTTTTGAAGGTATCAGAATTATTTTGAAAGGTCATGCTTTATTTTTTAGCACCTTTTTTACAGGTAGTAACTGTTAACAACAAACTCTTTAACATATTAACACAAGTGCTTCATTTTTTTGTTCATGGTTAGATAACATATTTATAAACTAATAGAAAAGGTGATACCTCCCAAGGATTATCATTGAACTATGTCAATGTTTTTTAAAGATGTTACTGTAGTAACATTTTGCATCATATCTTATATACTGTACTATACCTTTTTTAAAATAATAAACATTGTTAGAAATCCATTTGTTTACAAGCCTATGAGTCATTCGAACTGATGAAAGCTACAGTATATCTTCAAATCCACACAAATTGGTTAACCTGTAAATTTCCTGTGTGCCGCAATATAGCCATCTCATTCGAGACACTTCCACTGAAAACAGTTATTAAATGTGTACATCCTGATCATTATTTAAGAACAAATCTACTATTTATAAGACATCAGTGAAGATGTTAATAAAATAATTTCTTCACTGCATTTCAGTTAAGATTGGGCTAAACCCTAATTTAAAAAAAAACAAATATGGGTGATAGAAATCATACCATCTTTTAGTTCTTTTAAGCTTGGAAAGCAAAACTAAAGTGAAAAAAGGCAATTACCAAAATAACTGATACAACTGGGACCACTAAACCTGCAAGCAGTTTAACACATGGCAAAAAGGATAAGAGTCACTGCAAGCTTTGTTTCTTTCAACCAGTTTGATCTAATGTAATTAATGGCTGCCGATTTCAGGGTTTGTCGTTTTATCCTGAGGTTGGAGGATATGAATGTGATTTCATGGCTTTATTCGCCACTGCTGACTTAACAGTATGATCAATACTATGAAGCAGATGTCGAAGAAGATAATGTTCACTTATTGAGTACAGCTTGAAAAAATATATAATAAAAAATTGAAATACGAACTGTAACTGGCTTTACCATGCTATCAGACAGCAACTGGTTTTATTCAATGTCTATTCTGATATAGTGTATTTAGCATGGGTTTTGTGGTTAAATATAATTGTGTATTTTTCTAAGTGTGTTTTCTTTTACAATAATAATTGAACACACTGTGATCCACAACATACATAATTCTGATGTCAGGAAAACATTTTTGCTGTTACTGTCTAGATATACCATCCAACTTACTGTAGCAATGTATTGACTTTGTCATTGATTGTCATTTAAAACCTGTTAACCTAATTTTAGACCTCAGAAAGCATCGATATGTTGCACTTTACACAAACAGTAAACAGCTCTATAGTAAAACAAATTACTGTGCAATGATTTATCACTCTACCCTACTTCCACATACATGTTTATATTATTTTTATATATTTTAAACAAATCATACATTTAATGTTTGAGATTCCAGCCTAAACTATAAATGAGGAATGAACATTTCAGTTCAAATGTATTTAGAAAATATATTATCATTACCTAACACACTTATTCTTGATTTCATATGGGCTTGTTGCTGCATGTGTGTCACATTCTTGCAAAGTTTAATTATTTTTTATTTGTATGTGTTTCTGTGACAGGGTGGCTGAAGTGGTGCGGGTGAATGATGTCACACGAACAAGGAAATGCAATTTGATTGCTATAGTACACAACAATGCAAACTGCAGTAAACAAAACACACACCCGTACAACACCTCGGTCCACTCTGGCAAACTGTGTTTTAGCAAAAAGCCCCGTGCTCCCGGAAAAACGATCCCTTTATACTGCGCAGCTCCTCCCTGTGATCAGCACTGCACCATTTCTTAGCCAATCGGTGCCCGCCACATTGCTGACCACCAGGGATTCGCTTGCAGTACCGCATTTCTGCCCCACACCAAAATGGCTGACTTCCAGTTCCGCCCCCACCGTCCTGTCAGCTGCCCCTGGAACGATTGCACAGTAAACCTTTCTCAGCGCCTCCTCTGGTCGGGAGAGCGATTTACAGCTTGGACCACCTCTCACCTTGTCACAGTTTCACATTAAGGAATCAAATCCATGTATTTTAATATAAAATGTTACTTAGTTGGGTTTCCATTGACTTTAATGAACTTGTTGGGTATATTCTTGTGTTTCAAAGACATTCTAACCTTACAAACATTGTGCCTCAGTCTCAGCTGTAGTATCAGGCAGCTTAGGTATGGTACATACACAAAAAAATGAATTGAGGACATACTGTTCTATAAAGTGATTTTCTCCTTGAACATTAGGGGAGTGTTAAAGGAGAGTCTTTTAACTGAAGAAACTGACATTTTAGTTCTTTAGTTGAAAATCAAAACATATGCTTTGTTAAATCCAGTGATCGAAAATGTGCTATAGCTTAAGGCACACAGCATGTGAATACGAAGTAAAGCCATAATCAGAAATTGAATTGGACATTAACGTCATTAGTTTGCTGTTCACAGGAGGCATTAGTGAACAGAAAATATAATTTCCTTTACAATGCAAGCACTGGTTTTATTTAATACACTACTTACAAAACTTCAAGTACTAAATCTTAATTGGTTTATGTTGAATATCAAGACTGTGTGCTTCTATTTTTTTTTATGTGAAATTAAATATTCAATTTTTATACAAAATCTGGGATTTAACCTACTCGAGTTGTTTTTATTTATTTATTTACCACACACAATCACTTTAGATCTTTACAGTTACTTAAACAAAAATGCTATAATTCAGTGGGTGTGTGTCCTGGGATAGTGCCACGTCTCGGGTGCTCAAAGTAACTAACAAAAATCGGTTTAAAGAGAAACGTGGCAATGTCCTGTGATATCGCCACAACTATGATATCACGTAGACCTGTGAAATGAATGGGAGGATGGTCCTTGCCATTGTACACATCATTTACAGAATGTTTGTGAAGATTTTCTGTTTTAATTGTGAGCTACTATATGGTGGAATTCCAAATTCCTGTTGGCTAAACAGTCCAGCTTGGCTAAACAAATGACATGAAGAGTGATTTGACAGCATAGTGAACTCAAAGTGGAAGTGGTACTCAGCTGACTTTTTAAAATGAAAAACCAGTATGTTAAAACGATGAATGACCAAATCACTTGTCATATAATAGCTATAACTTGAGGACACATCTAGTGCACTTGGGCATAGCAGTCAATCGGACTAAACCTTGATTTTATCCACAGCATGCAGAACTCCTCTGTTTGTATCCTGGGACACTATCACCCTTCATGTAAATGTGCTTTATTTTGCTCTTATCAGCCCCTATTTTACTGCATTTAATCCTGTACTTCAGAATACTGTAATCTGCCAAGTTTTTAACCTGTAGTACTTTGTATTTAATCACATCCTGATGTAACTATCACTATTTAATCATATCCTGATGTAACTATCACTATTACCTGCTGTATTATTGAATTGTGGTTTGTCAAACTTGTACTTTACTTGAACAAAAGTTATTGTATTTCTTGCTCTTATTGTATTACTTGTATTGTAACGCTTGAAATGTTTTTGCTTACGATTGTAAGTCGCCCTGGATAAGGGCGTCTGCTAAGAAATAAATAATAATAATAATAATAATAATCCTGAAATAAATACCACCATTGCAGCAATTCAACAATTGGGTTATATTTCTTGGCACAGTACAGTGACCTTATGCTGTGTAGACAGAGATAAAAGTTGAATTCTGCAAACAAACACCACACTTTGTGATCCTCAGTGCAAATGTGCATTCATGGAACACTTCAGGGAGCACTTATAGCTGCAGCAAATCCTTGAAAGCAAGGGAGGAGGGGGGGGGGAGGTGGGGGGGGGGGGTCATTTTAATTTGCCTTGAGGATTAAGTGACTGCTTTTTATACACAATGCTGGCTGATAGTCAAATAGCATTGAAAAGAAGCAAGTCAAATCAAGAACAAGCAATATCTAGAAAGAAGTGCCTATATTTTACAAGTGATATGAATTTCATGAAGCCATATTGTCTTCTTCACTTAGAATGTGATGTACATGCAACCTGCGACTGCTTGATTGAAAAAAACAATTCATTCAACTTAAACACCCTACAACTTCATGTGCACCGCTTTCCACTGTATTTTCAGTTTACAGTCCAACTTCAAAGTTACCAACTCATTGGGAATGGAGGGTCTGCACACTGTATTATTACACTTTCTAATTCACCTTGAACTTGAGGAATAATAAGAACAAAACAAAGATCAGCCTGGAGAGCTGTGTTTAACTGGTAAAATTGTCTGATCTTCATGATATATTCAGTAGCCAGGAAGTCTGTTTCTGGTTTCAAGTGGTGTGTTCAGATAACTTGTCAGTTTGTAAGTGTGGGGTTTTACTGTGTTTAGTGATATAAAAAAGGGAAACATTAGAGGGGTTATTATAGAGCGGCTATTCCTGTTACAGAAGGTAGTCAAAACCTCCAGATTAATTTAAAAATAATCCAACGATCATGCTGGTTAAAGGATTGGTGTCTGATGTTTTTGTTCTTGTTTTAAAAAAGAAGAGATACTCATAGCACCTGGCTTGCATGTGTTTTCTAGATTGGTTGGGCTGACAGCCAAGAAGGAGGCATGCTTCCACTTCCGTGAGATCTTGTGCTAGTTTCAGACTTGCAGAGCATCTTAATATAGCAGATGTTTTATACTTTAAATGAGAGATAACAGTAGTGTCTGTTTCAATGATCTAAACAGCAGAAGATCGTAATACCACTTCGCTGAAACTCCTAATCCTCATCTCTCTCTGACTTCATTGTATGTTTATTGTATTTAGTGATGCTCAAAAAATTTCCCCTGGTGGGACATCGGCAGGATTGATTTACAAGTCAGTAGCCTCTTTTCATAATGGGGAACCTATGAGTTGATTGATAAATTGGTAGGTTAGGTTGAGTGGTACTAAGACAGCGCCTACAAGTCCTAAGGATCAATCATTCAGTGGCTTCTTAGCCAGTAACAAACACGCATTGCAAGTGAGTGGATTCAGCCATACCCAGGCAGGCTGCAATTATTTCTATGATCCATTCTCTAGCTACCGCATGCAGTATATTCACAATTGACCATTAAGATGCCGGGAACCAACAAAGTATAAGAAGCTTGATAACATACAAATTCAAGCTGTGCAGCAAAATTGCTATGCATATTCTTTACGCATTAAATTCAAATATCATACATAATTCATATTTTTTCAATGCATAAAACACCCAGTATGCAGCTTATCAGGAGCGCTAGTTGGAGGAGTGTCTTACTAATTAGGCCAGTCTGCCCAGGATGCTATTGTCTATTACTCATCATAGAATTTCAGATAACAATTCCAAGAATGACAGGAACAGTACATTATATTCCCAGTCCTACATGTTCAGTTCAGGTTTATTCACTGCATATCACTGTTGGATAAAATGTTAATGTTGAATGAAATGCATGTTAGTTGTTAGCTAAGGCACGTCAGTATTGGGCAGTATTATCCAGTATAATGTACTGTCATGACTACAAATGTACTATCGCTGTATAAAGTCTAGACACCTCTCATCTTCTTTTCATGACAACTGTAGACCACCCACAAAGGTTGAAAAGCAAATATTTTTTCCTCTGGGCTTATGTTAGGCAAATTAGCACTGTAAAAAAAAGCTTTTTTTGAGTTTCTTATTATAATAAGATATTACAGTCAGCCTGAATTTCCCTCAGCATGTGTGATTGCACAAAGTTTAACACATTCACTGTGTTCTCGCCCACATGCAACATACTGTACAATATGCAGAGATGTGGAATAAATTTGACCTACATATTGCCTAATCTCAATTTACCCTAAATACCCCTTTGGAGTCAGTACAGAAAATCAAATGAGGATTAGCAGCCGACTCCCTGTTGGTGCTGTCTATAAAAACAGCACTGGTTTCTTTAGTATTGTAGGGTAGTGTTTACAACAAAAGAGCCTAAAAATCAATCACGTCAGCATGCTAGAAGATAACAGACTCCTTTTAAAATGAGCCTGGGTAATTAGGTTACAATGTAGTCTAATCTTAATTTAGCTCAGATTAATTAGAACATGAAATATGTGACTATAATATTTCTAACTGCACTTCCTTGTTAACTGAGACATAAATATGTAAATGTTTTTGAAGAAAAAACATTTTATATTTACAGACGCAATACCGTATCATGTAAAGGACACTACTCATGAATATGTAAGGATGGGGCATATTTGAATTATTGAAACAGTGGAGACGTTTTGCTCAATTAAATAGACCCTACTGTATAATTTTACGTTTTATCTACCCCTCATTCATTTGATTCTTTCCACCAAACATATTTGTAAACCATGTCTCAATTACATTGTAATTACACATGTAGTTACACTGTGCACTGTACATAGTAAAAACACACCTGGTTACATTTTAATTACAAAGAGTCAACAAAAGTAATAACACATCCTAATGTATACAGTGGATTTTAACAAGTTCCTGCCAAGAATACAAAACTAAAAAAGTGCCTTTCCCATCTATTCAACAACAACATGTTTGAATGCTGTTTTCAGGTTTCAGAGACAGCCCTACTGAGGGTAATCGATGTCTTATCACAGAACACAGACAGTGCAGAGCCCTCTGCTCTTTATTTTGGACATCAGTCAAATAACTCACTGGGTTCTAACCTGGTGATGTCCTAATTGGAACTGCTCTCCATTGGTTGGCTTCTTATTTTGTCCAACAATGAGCTGTTGTGTCATTCACCATCTTTAGATCTTTCATTTCCTTTGTTGCCTCTGGTGATGCACAAGGCATTGTCCATGCTACATCTCTAAAGGAATGACCACATCCCAAGCTTTCAACGGAAGTCAACTATGCAGACTTCAGAGCTATAACAGCAGATAGATGAGTCAGCCTCAGAGATTGCTCATTTAGGCATCTATTTTCATGCAAATTCTTTGTGCAACTGTACTTTTCAATTCCATGGTCTTGTAGCAGTGCTGAAATCCCAGTGAGCCTGAGCCGAAAAATATAATATCCATATGCAGCAGTGTCTGCTGTTTTGTAAATTAGTGTGAGTTTCCGCAGCATGAGAGACACTATATCAATTGCTGTTGCTGTAGTTATGAAATATTATGTCATTTTACATATTTTGTCCAATCAGTCAGCCATTAAAAAAAAAAGTTGCTAAGCACATGAATATTTTAAATGAATAACGAATTAAATGAATAACGAATAACAAATGACAAATAATGTGGAATAATGTGGGACAGCAGTGTGGAGTAGTGGTTAGGGCTCTGGACTCTTGACAGGAGGGTCGAGGGTTCATCCCAGGTGGGGGACACTGCTGCTGTACCCTTGAGCAAGGTACTTTACCTAGATTGCTCCAGTAAAAACCCAACTGTATAAATGGGTAATTGTATGTAAAAATGATGTGTAAAAAATAATAATGCAATTGTATGTAAAAAATAATGTGATATCTTGTAACAATTGTAAGTCACCCTGGATAAAGGTGTCTGCTAAATAAATAATAATAATAACAATGAATAAGTGCTAATCTTCAAAATCCGTGGGTTAGCCTTAACTTGCTGTAGCTGTAGAATCCATGGGTTAGCCTTAAAGACCTCCACAAATTGTCTGATTTTGCAACATGAATTAACATGGGTGCATTTAGTGATCATATTACTCACACAGAAAAAAGTCTATAAACTAGAATTGGTCTTTGTTACTGAATTGACAGCTGCAGTGAAAAAAAAGGAATCAGATAAAAATGGTTGGGAGGCATTTCTCACAAGTTAACTCAAGCTGTGAACTGTGAGTGATATTAGAAGAAAGGTTTGTCATCTCCAGTCAGTAGAGCATGTATCTAGTTTTTAAATCACAGATGATGGTCAGTACAGTAGCCATATTGTCCTCTGGGATGTTGGATCAGGGCCCTTTCCAGTGAATACTCATTGGCCACAGGACAGAATAATCAGTGAATAAATAAAAAACTAAAGGCATACTGGTGGAAGTTATATTTGCCTAATTTATATGCACAATTCAATCAAGCTACCTATTTGGGGTATTGATTCCAAAATAATCTATAGGCCTATATTGTAAACCAGTATTGAACTGGAATTGTGTTACTGGTATAATCAGACTCCAGTGCATAGGTTCAGAAGAACTGGTTCCTCCGACCCTGGTTAAGTTTGGCTGAACATTTCTTTCTTGCATTCAGAACAATGAATTACAAAAGGATTGATTTCTTGTGCATGTAAAGGTGGCAATAGTTTCTTAACTAGAGTTGCTAGAGACCTCACATGGTATGCTGAAACAGATGTTGTTTTGATAAGTGCAGTTTTACAGGGTGGCCCAGCCTGAAGAGGACATGTAACAGGCAGAGCTCCTTCTTGGGTAAAACTACATCAGCTATGTTTGGACTACCTTTTTGACTGTAAAGTGGCATAATGTTACAACACAGTCTGTAGTTCTCCTACTGTATGAACTTTGGAAAACAGCCTTAGTCTCCATATGGAAAATGTATTATGTAAGATTAATTTAAAATGCATTACTGTGCTCTTTAATGTAGCTACAGAGCAGCTAACATTTTAATTAGCAGTCTAACAAAACTGCTATTCATTTTTATGCAATGTTCATAATAATACTTATTTATAAAAATAAAAAAGGGGGGGGGGGGCTATGTTAGCTTAACTACCAGTAATATAATTGAATTTGGTTTTAAATGACTTACCATTTTTGGAAATATACACAGCCAATGATTTAATGACACACATCAGCTCTCATTGTATTCCTTTTTAAAGTCACACTTTGGATTTGTTAAAGTCATGCTGTGGATTTGTTAAAGTCACGCACTGGATTTGTTAAAGTCACACTGTGGATTTGTTAAAGTCACGCGCTGGATTTGTTAAAGTCACACGCTGGATTTGTTAAAGTCACGCTGTGGATTTGTTAAAGTCACGCTGTGGATTTGTTAAAGTCATGCTGTGGATTTGTTAAAGTCACGCGCTGGATTTGTTAAAGTCACGCTGTGGATTTGTTAAAGTCACTCTGTGGATTTGTTAAAGTCACTCTGTGGATTTGTTAAAGTCACGCTGTGGATTTGTTAAAGTCATGCTGTGGATTTGTTAAAGTCACGCGCTGGATTTGTTAAAGTCACGCTGTGGATTTGTTAAAGTCACTCTGTGGATTTGTTAAAGTCACTCTGTGGATTTGTTAAAGTCACGCTGTGGATTTGTTAAAGTCATGCTGTGGATTTGTTAAAGTCACGCGCTGGATTTGTTAAAGTCACGCTGTGGATTTGTTAAAGTCACTCTGTGGATTTGTTAAAGTCACACGCTGGATTTGTTAAAGTCACTCTGTGGATTTGTTAAAGTCACGCTGTGGATTTGTTAAAGTCACGCTGTGGATTTGTTAAAGTCACGCTGTGGATTTGTTAAAGTCACTCTGTGGATTTGTTAAAGTCACGCTGTGGATTTGTTAAAGTCACTCTGTGGATTTGTTAAAGTCACGCACTGGATTTGTTAAAGTCACGCTGTGGATTTGTTAAAGTCACTCTGTGGATTTGTTAAAGTCACTCTGTGGATTTGTTAAAGTCACTCTGTGGATTTGTTAAAGTCACTCTGTGGATTTGTTAAAGTCACTCTGTGGATTTGTTAAAGTCACGCTGTGGATTTGTTAAAGTCACTCTGTGGATTTGTTAAAGTCACTCTGTGGATTTGTTAAAGTCACTCTGTGGATTTGTTAAAGTCACTCTGTGGATTTGTTAAAGTCACTCTGTGGATTTGTTAAAGTCACTCTGTGGATTTGTTAAAGTCACGCACTGGATTTGTTAAAGTCACTCTGTGGATTTGTTAAAGTCACTCTGTGGATTTGTTAAAGTCACGCTGTGGATTTGTTAAAGTCACTCTGTGGATTTGTTAAAGTCACTCTGTGGATTTGTTAAAGTCACGCTGTGGATTTGTTAAAGTCACACGCTGGATTTGTTAAAGTCACGCTGTGGATTTGTTAAAGTCACGCTGTGGATTTGTTAAAGTCACGCGGTGGCTGATGTTTCTTGTAGCAATTTACTTTATACGTAGTCTGGATTTGTTAAAGTCACTCTGTGGATTTGTTAAAGTCACTCTGTGGATTTGTTAAAGTCACGCTGTGGATTTGTTAAAGTCACACGCTGGATTTGTTAAAGTCACGCGCTGGATTTGTTAAAGTCACGCTGTGGATTTGTTAAAGTCACGCTGTGGATTTGTTAAAGTCACACTGTGGATTTGTTAAAGTCACGCGGTGGCTGATGTTTCTTGTAGCAATTTACTTTATACGTAGTCTGGAGAAATCCCCAGAAAATCCTCCTTGCTAATGCTACAGAAGAGTAATGTTCACAGATGCAACACACATTACTAAAACCAAACTACATAATAATAATATTAAGTACATAATAATAACTACATTCATATATAGTAGTGGGTTTATCATAAAGAGGCACAATCGATCAGATTTACCAAGATTTACTTTGGCTCAGTTCAACCAGGGAATTACAAATGTGATGTTTTGAAACTAGTAAGAACACATTTACATGATCAGAGCACACGGTAATAATAAATTTAATATAGGTTAAACTGTCTTGTCTGTTCTTACACGACATCTTGTTATTTTTGAGATGAAGATGTAAAATAAGTACACAGAGGTAACCTAACACAATAGAACTGTTTAATTAGGAAACAGCAAGGGGAAGTCTCTATTTCCTAAGTAATGCTGGTCATATTCAGCAAAGCTTTGTCTCTCTTAATATGCTTTGTGAAATCCTAATGGGAGAAAGATAAGGGCCAAGGGTTACTTTCAAATAAAATGCTTTAGAAAAATAAGTGTTAATTATGCACACATACAGCATGCAGTATTTTTAATGAAAAGCACTGTAAAAATGAATACCCTTCAGAATATTTCCTCTGAAAAATGAAAATACTGAATGTCCTCAACAGAACTGGCATTCATTTATTCAAAATACCATCATATTTAGTAAACTATTGCATTTATAGATTGAGGCAATACTAAACAACGTGTACAGTAAAATGTGTAACACACTTACTGGTATGTACGAACTGAGCCTTCACAGCCTGCCCAGAGCTTAGGATTGAGGAGAAATAATGAGACAGCTACTGCACTCAAACCTAGATTTACTTGACTAATGCATTGCATTATCAATAGATTGTGACCTTAAAAGACATACTGTTATCAAAATAATTAGGAAAGTAGCATTAAAACATCAATAACAGTATTAAAATTGCACATATTACTTTGTTTTATTCAGGGAACACATTTAAATTCCTGTACAGTGATATAGATCACGGTGACTCCCTGACAAAAGCAGAATTGTTAAATTAAGAGAAGCTGTGTAGAAATGTGTTGGCCTTAATCTGTTTCCATGACAACAGGCCCCATCACTTAACCTCTTTGACAGCTCCAAATACATTATGCAAGATTAGTAAAAGCGAGATTTTAAAATAAATGATCTTAAATTATAATAGCTAGAATGCATACATTACCTAGAATGTTGTATTTTGACACATGGGCATCTTAAACCCTGAGCAGTGTTGAGTTTTCAACCTCTCCTAGACCTGCTCCCTGTGTTTAATGTGAGCTTGTGTTTACATAGCCCCCTTTGTAGTGGAAAAACATACAGTATTAAAATGACACTCCAAATATGATATGTTTCTCTCTTACTGGCAGCTGTGCTGATCGGAATTTACCAAAGGGCATTATGAAATGTCATGAAAGAATGCATTTCATTAGATTCTGTCACTACAAATAAAATATATTGAATGTCTCTTGAGCAGTTGGCATTTACACCCCATTAAGATTTGAGCATGTAGGGTAGGGTTATAATGTTATAATGTTACATTCCTGCTTTACATTAAATTAATGAACTTAGTACACAACAGAAACCTAATTACTTTTTATAGTGACTATTAAAAACATCGCTGCATGATTGTGCTAGGGTAGCATCACGGCCTAGGCTGGCTACCTGCAGGAATTAGACCCAGACACAGAAAGCTGCAGTTTTAAAGCACTGTTGCACAATTTATTAAACTACTCACTCACTCACTCACTCACGCACGCACGCACGCACGCACGCACGCACGCACGCACTCACTCACTCACGCACGCACGCACGCACGCACGCACGCACGCACGCACTCACGCACGCACGCACGCACGCACGCACGCACGCACGCACGCACGCACGCACTCACTCACTCACTCACTCACTCACGCACGCACGCACGCACTCACTCACTCACTTGTGCTTCCCATCCCAGCTTCTTAACTACCATACTTGTACTGACTCACAATGTGGAAATCAATAATTACATTACAACACATGGTAACAATAGAAGAAAACTTTAAATATAAGTGCTAGGCTACTTTATGTTAGAACATGTCACAATGTACAGAAATGTACTTAAAATTTCATTTCTAATCTTTAGCAGATATTTCCTATATGTGGTAGAAATCAGTTGTATGACTAATAAATGTGATTGATATTAGTCAGAGTGTGATAATAACCAAAGTTATTATCAGGAGTTTTTCCCCATGGACCCCAATTATATTCTGGCCGGGACAATTCCATGTGGTGATAATAAGCGGAGGGTGAGGGTGACATGATAAAGTTTGACTGTAATCATAACCAGGGTCCACACACAGTGTAATACTGTTGCTAAGTTTAGAGTTTTTACAGAGCCTCTCCAATAGAATTCAATTTCAGTTCAGTTTCAGTTCAGGGTCTTTTTTTTTTTTTTTTGGACCGCATGTGCATTCCATTTATTGTACACTGTATGCTACTTGATAATGAAAAGCATTCATGACAAAGCACGTAGGTCATATCGCCTTATTTTAACAATACAGATAGATAAGTAATCTGAAGTTATTACTTTAAGACTACAAATTCAGAGACACTGACTTGTCTTTTAACAAAATGTTCCTATGTTCCTTAATTAAGTAACCAAAACAACACTAGTGCAAGCAGTATGCCTTAACACATTTGCTTCAAATGCTCCACGGAGGAACCAATAATTCCTTACTGCTTTATTTAAAAGACGCTACGTTTGGTGGTCCAGTGGTTAAAGAAAGGGGCTTGTTACCAGGAGGTTCCTGGCTCAATCCTAGCTCAGCCACTGACTCAATGTGGGTGACCCTGAGCAAGTCACTTAATCTCCTTGTGCCCTTTCCTTCGGATGAGACGTTAAGCCAAGGTCCTATTGTAAGTGACTGCAGCAGATGCATAGTTCACCCCTAGTCTTTGTAAGTCACTTTGGATAAAAGTGTCTGCTAAATTATTATTATTATTATTATTATTATTATTATTATTATTATTATTATTATTATTATTATTAATAATAATAATAATAATAATAATAATAATAATAATAATAATAATAATAATAATAATAATAATAATAATAATAATACAGAAACTCGTGTAAGTATTACATATGATTAATGCTTATTAAGGGTACCTAAAAAGAGAGGTATAAATCTATGCATGCATGTGATTAGATAATCTGATTGCATCCAGTATAATTTGATTTCACCTCAGGAAACTATGAAATAGTTCCGATTGTAATTTTGGTAATGTATTGTGGTATTCATTGAAAAATAATTTTAGAGAATCTTATATGTAATACTATAAGAATTACTTTGGTACATGCTATGGTACTGGAAAATATCTTAAATTGGAAACTACAAAGGAATTCCCATTGTAACTGTTGTAAACTCATGGTATTCATCACAAAGTCACTTTTAAGAATGCCTTCTATGTAATACTATAGGAGTTACTTTGTCACATCCCCCTGGACCTCTCACTCACTTTCTCATGAACTCGACTATCTCATCTCCTCCCTCCCCTCTCTGTCTATCCCAACTGTCCTGTAGGTGATTTCAATATCCATCTCTCCAACCCCAGCCACTCTGCCGGTTTCCTTCCTCTCCTTCACTCCTTCATCTTCTTTCTCCATCCCCTCCTACCCACAAAGCTGGCCGTCAGCTGGACCTCACCTTCTCCAGGACCAGCTGCCCCTCCACCCTCTCTGTCACCCCTCTGGACCTCTCTGATCACTATTTCATCTCTTTTTCTCTGTCTCTCCCCTCTCTCCCTACTCCACCTACCTCCACTGTCACCTCCCGCAGTAACCTCCACTCTCTCCCCCTCTCTTGCCTCCACCGCTCTCTCTTAATGTTTGTTTCTTCTTTGTTTGTTTATGGGGATCTAGGGAAGAGTCCTCATTGTAATTGCATACAACTTACAGTTTTAAGCTAAGTGATTTTGTGAGAATATTTGATATGTAATGCTATAAAAATTGTTTTGACTTAAATGCCAATATTGTTTGTTTTGTCATGTTGTGCAGGCTTATGTATCAACCTCAGGCCAGAACTTGAATCAAAGGGGGATGAATAGCCTACTATTTGTTACAGCATGCAAATCTGATGTTATTTTCAGAGGATAGCTTCACACATATGCTGTCATTAATTCTAATTGTTAAATTTCTTAATAATTAGAATATAAAATGTAGCTATCCACTGCCCCCCCCCCCCCCCCCCCCCCACCCCCAACTATGAACTAAAGCATGAATGACCCTATTTGGTTGTTTATGACATTCAACAAGCCTCATGCTGTCTGCTAAAGTATTGGGCTCTTTTTAAACTGCATTAAGAAAAACAAACTGGCAGGCATTTGATCTTGTATTCATAATCAATACATTTTAAAATTGTTCTGCACTTAGAAAAGGGGGTTCCTAGGCATTCTATATATAGCCATACATATTTGTTTCCTTAGAGCTTTCTCTACGTTACATTCTGTAAAGAATCACATCTTATGTAACGAACAACAGAAAGGCTCTTATATAACATATTCATAATGAGGCTTTCCAGAATGTTTCGTATATGGAACCCTACAGCTCTTTTTAGAGCCAGTTGGTTCTGAATATATTATACAGAACCTTCAGTTATTCATTCATAAGACTGATTGGTTATAGAATTTAAAAAATATGTAGAAATGATACATTCTGCAGTGATCATAAATTCATAATCGCCAACAAAGCAAAATCATACTTTGACCACAGGCATACATGGTTTTCCCATTCACTCTAACATTGTTCAATGCAGGACTGCTAATTTGTAAATCAAATGTTATCAATAATGCAGGAGATGTGCTTATAATAACACACAAGAGATCTGAATGGTCTGGGGATGCCAATAGAGCATATACATTCTGTGTTCACAAACAAAAAGTTTACTATAGGTTACTAGAAAGTACAGTAAATTGTATTCATACCTATTTGTATACATAATAATTGCATACAGTATTCAATGTTTTGCATTAAGCTTACTGAAAGGAAGCAGCAGCTATCATACAGTATCTGGGACCCATTCCAATTGATTTCCCAGTCTGGGATTAATCTTACTTCCGTTTATGTATTAATGTATTAATGTATTTATTTATGTATTTCATATGCTATGGCAAGAGAAGGAATACTGTTTGATTGTGAGGCAAATGCAGGATTTAATTAACTATATTAGGGTTAAAGAAATTATTTAAACCATATACTGTATTTAGATAAAAGAATGTAGGATCTGGTTTAAGTAATGGCCCTTTGTAGAAGGGATTCTACTGAAAATGTGCTGTCTATTTTAGCTTTGCCGTTAATGTATTGCAGTATTCAGCATTTTCCTTTCACTGTGTCTGGGTTAGTGAGGGGAGGTTGGAAAGCATTTTTTTTTTAGATGTTACGAGTCAAGGCTCTGGGTTGCAGCTATACAAGATCATAGAAGGTCTCTTCTTCCTGCAGTGTGGTTAAATATTTGTACAATGAACCTGATCTTAAAAATGCAATTCCATGTGCGTGATAACAGAGCCAGCACACCCACGCCTGTGTTGCAGCGTGAAAAGATATTTTAGTTGAATCTGCAGTTTAATTTCACATCTCTTGTTTCTCTGAGAACAGAGTCAAACTAGAGGCAAATCATTTCTAATTGGGATCTGGAATAACAGAGAAAAATTATAAAATAATCTCAAATAATAGCTCAATGGGTCTAGGAGGGAAAGCTATTCACCCTTCCCCCCATCGACCCACAGCCGCATAACATTCACCATAACAAGAAAATATGCTGCACTGTAAAAGAAAAAAAAGGTTTAGCTCAACACTGCCATCTAGTGTAATATCTAGTGAAATGTATTCTTTCATTTGCTTTTTACTGAATGCTTTTAAAACTGCAAATTGCTTAACGTTTTGTATTCACTCAAAAGATAATTTCTTTATTCTGTCAGAATGCATTTGGTCTCAGTATAAATACACATGCCAGAGACTAAAAGCACAGTCAATATGTCTTGAAATCTTGCATTTAACTTTCAGTTTCTTTTTCCATTCGGTTTAATTGCTTATTTCAACAAATGCCCATAGTCCCATATGTATATTATTTTTCAGAAGTACAGAAAATGTACCACTGCTATATTCTTTCTTTGTATTATATATACAAATGTACAGTTCTTAATAAAAGCAAATAAGGAAAGTATGGGGAAAATAATCTTTGTCAAAACCCTTGATACAAATACTAAAACATGTAAGATAAATATCTAAACTGCCAACAATCAACTCTCATTTATTTAAACAAACGAACATGGTAATCATATGTAAGGGGCCTATATAAAAGGAAAAGCTAAGGTTTCTACTGACACAGAAAAGCTACAATGATATTGTGTATCTGAAATTCTGGCTGCTCGTGGGTGTCGACAGCAGAGAGAGCGAGACCTCAACGTAGCTCTGTACACCATTGTTGACCAGGTCATCAACAGGAGTACGACCATGAGTGAAGCTAGGAAAATGGTCCAGCCAAATGTGACACACTCAATCGTTGCATCTATTATACATAGATTTCGTACTGAGAATACGTGCAAATCATGGTCTTGTATACACTTCTGTTTACATTACGTAACCTACTGCATTACTGTGATAAGTGTTTGCATTCTTTCTGCAATGTTTAGAATTGAAAGAAAAGTTCCAAGTGGTGGCCGTGGTCGATGGCTATAATAGATATGAAGATGAGGACTTGTTTCAAGGAGTACAGAATGTGAGCTTGTCGACCATTGCCAGAATTCTCAAGAAACATGACTTTCAAATGAAACAAATCTACCCAGTCCCTTTTGAGAGAAATAGTGAAAGGGTAAAGAAATTGCGTTCCCAGTATGTTCAAGTAAGCTGAAATAGATGGTAATGAGAGTGAATGACACTCCCATGCAATGATCTAACAACTTATTATGAATATACAGTTTACTGTATCGTACTGCATAGACATATACATATGTGGTGCTTAGATTTTTGTTCACGACTGTAAGTCGCCCTGGAAAAGGGCGTCTGCTAATAAATAAATAATAATAATAATAATATCCCGCCTAGTATAGAAGATGTAATGAAGATTTTAAAAGTGTGTCTGGATTTTAGGGGTAGTGGTGGGGTTAAATTTTTATGTGGCTGAAATCAAACCATCTACTTTTTGCTGTAATCCACGTTGAGAATGAAAAGCCCATTTTATAACTTTACAAACTTTTGTTCACAGAGAAATATGGAGCTGGATTTCAGCATGCGGCCTGTTAAATATATCTTCACTGATGAGGCAGGTTTCAATTTCTGCAAAAGGCACCGGCGAAGGCAGGAACATAATTGGACAGCGTGCCACTATGGACACACCTGGCCATCGCGAAGGGAACATCACCATGTGTGCTGCTATATCCCAAGATGGAGTCATTGCCCGCTCTCTGGCCCATATAATACATATGATTGGCCCATATAATACAGAGCGACTCCTAGTATTTCTTGAAACTTTATGCTCAGCTTGTCCAGTCCCATATATACAACCAGGGAAGCAGGGAAGGAGGCGAGCCCACAAAATTCATCATTGTTTGGGACAATGTCAGTTTTCATCGTGCATTGCGGGTGCAACAGTGGTTTGACACACATGATAATTTCTCATTAATCTTTTCTTTCTCCTACTCCCCCTTCCTCAACCCAATAGAGGAGTTTTTCTCCTGTTGGAGATGACAGGTATATGATCATCACCCCTGTGACCAGGCCACACTTATCCAGGCCATGGATGGTGCTTGTGAAGACATTGTGGCAGAAGCTGCTGCAACAGTGTTTGCCACTCCTATTTTTGTGTCGTCTGCAAATTTAACAAGTTTGCTTACCACACCAGAATCTAAATCATTAATGTAGATTAGGAATAGCAGAGGACCTAATACTGATCCCTGTGGTACTCCACTGGTTACCTCGCTCCATTTTGAGGTTTCTCCTCTAATCAGTACTTTCTGTTTTCTACATGTTAACCACTCCCTAATCCATGTGCATGCATTTCCTTGAATCCCTACTGCGTTCAGTTTGAGAATTAATCTTTTATACACTTAGTTTTGCAAATGTACGATGAGTTTTGCAAATGTGTGACGTGTTTTGATTTTTGTGTTAACTGTTTTGATCGTTGTTTTGTGAGTGTCCAAAATTGTGCTTTAGCAACTGAAAAAAAACCTGTAATTTCTCAGCAGTCTAGAACTCAGATGGTTACAGAACACATGTTGCAAAAGTCCCAGGGTGACAAGGCTAAGTGGCTCATTCAATGACCTCCTTTCCAGTCCAGGTACTTGTTCCATTCATGTTATAAATTGATTAACTCAACCAATTAAACCTTCAACCAGTCCTAAAGTAGTTATTTCACTATGCCAATTAAACCTGGAGAAGAAACTGGCACCTCTAAAGGGGCACAGTAAAGTAAAAATGGTTTATTCAGTGGCTGTTGAAGCTGCTAGTTGCTTTCAAATTTCCTATTTTGTGAATTATTGAGTCAGTAGAGTTTTTTTTTTTTTCTGGACAGCTTTAAACACAACTTACAAAACAATATTGTAATATATGGGGTTATATTAGGAGAGATAGGCCCTGGCAGAGACTTGGTTGAAACAGAATGAGAGGCTTGTCCATCAGGGTTCTCCTCTCAGCTGGCGGGTCCTATGGGGCTAGGAGGAGGTGTTGCTGTTATCTGTGGTAAAGAGTTGGTTCTTAATCGTGATATCATTAAAAGTTATTCTTCATTTGAAATACTTTCTGTTTGTAATCCATAACAGTCATTTATCGGCCACCTAGACCAAATTCTCTTTTTCTATCTGAAATGAATGATCTTGTTCATATAATTCGTCAACTACTTATATGTTTTTGGAAGCCTTGTCTGCTTCAGCTCCCATGCAGTTCGGATAGGTTGAAGAATTAGTAGATAATTATAACACCACTCCAATTAATATTTTGGATACTGTAGCACCACTCAAAAATAGGAAAGTGGTCTTTAAAAGATTCTTCCCTTGGTTTAATTAAACGACACGTAGGCTTAAACGAGCGTGTCATAAACTAGAACGTAGATGGAAAGACACCAAAACTCCCAACCTGATTTCTGCTTCATGAAAACAAACATTTGAGTCTTTTTCCTTGATTAATCAGCTAGATCTAACTACTCGAGTTCTGAAGATGAAATCCACTACATGTGCTTTAGACACTATACCCGAATTCCCTTTGATCTGGTACTCCTTAAGGTTAATATCGTAAAACAATTGCTTAAAAAACCTACTATGGATCCAAAAGTTTTTAACAATTCTAGTCCTACCAATCTCCCTTTTTTATCCAGTTTCAGAGAGAGTAGCTAACCAACTTAATACATTTCTTACAGTAGGTAAATGTAGTGGTAAATGATGCACTTTTATCTTCTGATATGGGCTCACTATCAGTTCTTATACTTCCAGATGTGCAGCATTTGGCTATTGAGCATCCTATTTTGATTGATTGTCTTAAGAATGTAATAGGATAAGAATGTAATAGGGGGGTCAAGTTTGCCATAATGTTGTCACTTCTAGCCACTTTTACATTCGTACAGGGCTGACCTTTTTCGTACATAACTTGGCCCGTTTTGTTGATTTAATATCTTTATATGTCTGGTCCCTGTATACTAACTTAGTCATTTCTGTACATGAGAAATGTTTTTGTATACAACGGTTTAATTTAACAAATATAATATCAACAGTATACACACATCATACAATATCATATCAGGGTCTCATCAACACATTTACCAGAACAATAACAGAAACGAAATAACTAATATTTTGGTCATTCAGCAATTTTTTGTGGTAAAATATTATTAGCAGCAAATCAGACATTACAGTATTCTACGTGCACAATTTTACTTGGAATAACTATTTTAACCGAGCAGGTTCATGTTTGACTCAATAAAACTATTCGCTTCAGTAGCCTACATTAAGTGACATCTAGAATATCCTAAGGATTAACCTTATAACACATAGATTTAGCCTACAAAACACAGATTGTGACGTAGGTTGCCATGGGAGCTGATTAGGAGTCATTCCATCCGGGTAGTTTGAAATGTGTGCGTGTGTTTTCAATGCAAGACATTTTTTTCTCTTTCCAGTAGAGAACGTGAGAAGAATAATAACAAATGTCTGACTCCTTACAGCTGGGAAGTGCAACACTGTACTGCAGTACAATATTTACTCACTAACAGTAACAACACAGTTTTCTTTAAACATGGATGAAGATAATGAGTGGGTAGTGGAGACCATTGCTGGATATCTCGGCAGTCCAGATTGGGTTATACCCGTAACCGATTTTATCGAACACAAATGTACAGGTAACCTGACTATTTTAAATTAAGGTATTTTCAAAGTGTTACATTGTGGCCTAGCACGGTCTATAATCAAGAACTGTTTTGTAAACTCGTTTAACTTAGCCGCAGTGGACGTTGCGTCACAATTGACTTTTGACTGTTCTTCCCGAAAGAAAAAAAAGGTTTTGGTGGTCTGTGATTTTCCTTTGACAAAACAAACAAAAAAACAGTAGTAATAATAATAAAAAGCTCGCAGTATTAGGATTTCTTCACGAATACATACTAAAGATAATGAAAGTGTTATTAACATCGAGGTGATGTGACAAATAAATACATAAATTCCTCAATAAACAAAATATAGCTTTATTATCACTCCACACTTTTTAAATTGAGTAATGATTGTGGTAAATATTTTATTGTATTTCATTTTTATTTGACATATTTTACATTTTCGTTAAAAGACCAGTATTTTGAGTTTAACATTTGTCTCATTAATGTGACGCACTTTAAATATTCGACTTTTATCAGTCTTGCTGTGAAAACTTCAATTTTATGTGAAATTGGTTTGTTATTACTGGTGTAACATACACATCGTTAGGAAAGGGTCGGGTAGTGTTGTGGTATCCATAGTAAACAGTCCCCTTGATGAATGAAAGAAGGATTTGGTGGTAGTTATTGGGGACCAGTATGGAAATTGAAATATCCATGCAATCACAACCCCGACTGTAGACCAGTAACACTTTAAAATAGGGTTACCATACATCTCTACATTTTAACTGACTGCAATGACTAATTTGTAATTGCTCTAGTTACCGATCAGTATTTTGTGAGAAGTGTCAGGAGAATGTGTCATTGTTTTTCATGTTGGCATACAGACACTAGTAGATTAATATAATTAAATTAATATTATGGCATGGGCAAGATTTGTTAAAGTAAAAAAAAGAGTGATTTCTGAATATTTGATCCCCATTTATACTCTGTCCATAATACATACCTGGGTGTTAAAACTTTCACGGTTTTGCATGCTCTGCATCCTTTACATCCACATGCTCGACGGGCATACAGAATTGTCATTGCTTCAAATTGAATTAGCATCGTTAGCCACAATATCATTCTTTATTTGAAGAAGGGGACTATGAAAAAGACCTAGGAGTTTATGTTGACTCAGAAATGTCTATCTCTAGACAATGTGGGGAAGCTATAAAAAAAGGCCAACAAGATGCTCTGATATATTGTGAGGAGTGTTGAATTTGAATCAAGGGAAGTAATGTTAAAACTTTACAATGCATTAGTAAGACCTCACCTAGAATATTGTGTTCAGTTCTGGTCACCTCGTTACAAAAAGGATATTGCTGCTCTAGAAAGACTGCAAAGAAGAGCAACCAGAATTATCCCGGGTTTAAAAGGCATGTCATATGCAGACAGGCTAAAAGAATTGAATCTATTCAGTCTTGAACAAAGAAGACTATGCGGCGATCTGATTCAAACATTCAAAATCCTAAATGGTATAGACAATGTCGAGCCAGGGGACTTCTTTGACCTGAAAAAAGAAACAAGGACCAGGGGTCAGAAATGGAGATTAGATAAAGGGGCATTCAGAACAGAAAATAGGAGGCACTTTTTTTACACAGAGAATTGTGAGGGTCTGGAACCAACTCCCCAGTAATGATGTTGAAGCTGACACCCTGGGATCCTTCAAGAAGCTGCTTGATGAGATTCTGGGATCAATAAGCTACTAACAACCAAACGAGCAAGATGGGCTGAATGGCCTCCTCTCGTTTGTAAACTTTCTTATGTTCTTATGTTCTTATTTATTGTGTGGTGACAATTTCAGTTGGAAGCATTTTCTGGTTTTTCATACATACCCAAGCAGCGAAAAAATAACTTCCTGTTGACACCCATTACAGATCACATACAATGTGAAGAATTGATATTAGACCAAAGACCACCATGCTCACCTTTAACACATTTTTTTTTTTGTTATAACTGGGAGATCTAGTTGATCATTGCTTGTTTCAATTCTATTTCAGTATTTGATGATGATGATGAAAATAAACTGTCCTATACAGAAATCCATCAGCAGTACAAGGAAATGGTGAGTAGACAGATTTGTATGACTTCCAGTGACACAGTTTATTGTGCTTCAGATGAACCCTAAAGCATTTTTGCTTTATTGCAGCGTTTGAGTTATTCAGTAATTTGGGTATCATCCTGGGGGATTTTGTCAGAAACCAGATTGATCTCGTTTCACACTGATGCAATTAAACCTGCTCACTTCAACAGTACTACTTGCAGCAGTACACAGTTCTGTGAATTCAGAGCTGTGAGTTAACCAGGGGAGGGGAGTGAAAAGAGAGTAACAATTCAAGTAGAAACTGAACCATTTCTATTTATTGGGGAGGGAGGCTATTGATGTACCCTGTATGTCTGTGACAATGCCTTGGCAAAAAAAAAAGGAATGTACTATATGTTTGTTTGTTTTGCAGGTAGAACAACTGTTGGGTAATTACACACAGGAGGTTGGTATCAGTGAAGAACAATTTTTGGAAGCATGCATATCTCCGCTGGCACAATCAAAGGCACTACAGGTACATATTTTAAGATTTTGGAGCATTTAGGGCTAGGTTCGTTATGGGGAACTGTTGGTGGTGGAGGTCACAAAAGGAGCTATCTGTTTTTCTTGAACTCCCAAGACTTTTATCACATAATGTAGTGATTACATTCTGTGAGCACGAGGAGACTGCAAAACTTTCACCAAATGATTAGAACATTTGAATATCAAGTGCAAATATGTGCATAGCGATAGTATTTAATGTAAAATACATTACATTGTAATATTATGAGAAGTCATATAGGAAAGAAGGGGTTTAGTTAAAATGTCCCTTTAGTCTACAGCCATTTACTTCAGAGTGACCTTGACGGTATTGTCGATTTTTTTATTTGTGCCTCGGCTTACCCTCATTTTTATCTTTTGCCATTCCCAATAACAGCAACAAACTGAGTAAAGGTTGTGGGTAAGCATTTTGCTGCCCAGCATGTTTCAGTGAGATAAAATTATGGTAGTGTGTGGTTTAAATCATTTGCAACCTGACTAGCTGGCTGCTTGATCAACAAAATGTTTTTTATTCATTGCTGCAGAAAAACCTGGTTGGACAAAAGTTTAGACGGGAAGTGATGTATCCAGTTGCACTCTGCTACCATTGTTGGGTTTAACTGAATTTGCCTTTTTGAACAAGGAGAATTTAAATAAGCAATCAACACAGATTGAAACTACCTGATTGCTATTCACTTCATTGTCATGTTTTCAATATTCGATGTTTGCTCATATTTAGGTCGTGTGAATAGGGTCAAATTTAGATTAGGGTTACCTGTGGTACGGTAAGTGACTAACCTTGCATCTTTACGATTTCAGACTGTTTTTAACAGCTGGTATTTGTACGTAACTGTCATCCAAGGTTTTGAGAAATTTTTACAAGCTCCTTAGTATGACAACGTGATATATCTTTATCTCCTCATATTCTAGAGGTGTTCAGTTTTATATTTTGTATTCCTTGTTTTCCTGTCTTAGAATGTGTTTCAGCCAGTATTGGCTGCAGAAGACTTCGAAATATTTAAATCTCTAATGATTCAGAAGAATGTGGAGCTGCAGCTGCAGGCACTTCGTGTGATCGAGGAGAAGAATGGTAATATTGAAATCACCAAGAAACACAAAATGCTACTTGAAATCTAGACAAAGGGCACCTACATGGCATCCAAACAACAAATCAATTTCTTCAAACTAATAATTGTGAATTATTCCATGTACAGTATGTAAGCAAATCGCCTGAAATCTTATGGTCTATCATATTTATGCTATGAATTATCAGGAATGACCTTCCTTTTATGTTCTTCTGACCAAACAAGGGCAGTAACCCATTTCTATCGCGTGTTTTTAGTTTAGTTTAGCTTTATCTCTGTAGTTGCCAAGAAAAAATGTTCAGGAATGTTTGCAAATGTTGACTAGTTGAACGCAGACCTGGCAACAAGCACAACATCTCAATGCAAGGACCATAGATCCAGCTACTCCTGGTTTGATTGTGGTGACAAAACCGATGCATACAAGTTAAACCTTAGAATACAGTATTTTTATGCAGTATATTTTATGTCCTCTAGTGTGGTAGAAAAAACATTTATATTTTTGGTAAAGTTAATTTTAGGAGAAAACAATATGATAACAACTTGTTAGGATATTTAGGTAGTGTGAATAGGGAGTAGTATTATCATAATATCATCATAGAGTGCTGTTCAATTAAATAAGTTATTTTGTTATCTACTTTTTCAAGGCACCAGGAAAGTGCCATCAGTGTGGCAGGACATATGTATATTACTGATGAATCTTGTCTTTCTAGTATTCTTGTATTATTTGCAACTGCTGCAAGTTTACATCGACTAGCGTGACACAGTTCAACTGTGTATTGATGTCTCTCGGAGTGAACCCATGTGCAGAACGTATAGTTCAAACACTTTAATATACTGGGCTTCACATGTCTTAAGCCAGATTTGATCGGCTAACATTTACAACTCTTGCTGGTTGAAACATTTTGCAATAAAACTACACAAGCATTTCTACCAGTGACCCTAGATCACCATTTTGTTGGGAGACAAAATAAATAAAGTGACTTGAGTTCTTTACTATTGTCACTCGCCAAAATTTAGAATAAAGCTTATTAGTCGAAGAGAGAATCTCTTAAAAGTAAATAAGAAGCTTCTGTTAATCCACCTGGAAGTGTAAAACATTAAACTCTATATTTTACAGAGTGTCTTGTAGCTTAAGAAGTTACGTTGCTGTGTATGCTCTCCCAATCTTCCATATTTGTACTTAATTTCAAATGTACAATATAACTGTAACGGTACAAATTTCACATACTGTATCCTCTGATAACCTCACAACCTTTTTACCTTTTTTAACAACCAGGCTACAAGCTTGATACTGCAAATCAAGTGCTAGCAGCAGATTTGACTCCATGCTCCAACGACCTGTGATTGTCAAGCACAGATTCACAGCCATTTAAAAAAAAAATAATAATAAAAAAAAATGTTGCATTATATTACAAATAAAATGTACAAAAATAAGAAGCTTAATCAGTTTTCTCCAGGAAAAAAAAAAAAATCAAAATCGATTTAAACATAAGTAGTTTATTATTTTTTTGGGGTTAAAAACTATGTGGTTACGCTGGAACTTAGCAGGAATATGCAGCATGTTATCAAAAATTGCTTTAAGTTTAAGTTTTAAGACTTGGATGTTTCTGTTGTATTTGACAGCACATTTAACAATAGAATGAACGTTAGCTTTACTTCTGCTTGCAACAGGAAGATGAATAAAGATGAACATTTAAAGATTTGTATTCTTTTTCTCCCCTGCGCACCCAGGTACACTGCCTGAGTGTTTGACAGATGGTGTGGACATGATATCGGAGTTAGAAGAGCAAGAGCTCAGAATACTGAAGGAGGTCCTAAAGTAAGTGAAAGGTTCTTTTGCTGTGTGGCATACTGCAACAAGGGATATACCAAAACAATTCACTGTATCGCAATCGTATTAGGTTATCACTTTATGATAGTTCTATTATGATCAGGGGTTTAGCATTAAGTCTTTTTGCTGTTGGCATTGTGATTCGTTTCTGATTTAATGTCTATAAGCATCCATTCAATAAGTTGGGGTCTTTATATTTTTGTTAGAAAGGGGGGAAAATCTACTGAAATACTGTAGCTATGATCAACAACACTTATTGTATTTGTTCTAATATTTTGTAACACTGTTGTACTCTTAGTTGTCTAGTGGTATTTAAACATCATGGCATTTGTTTATTGACAAGGAAACTTGTGGTACAGTATATCAGTTAATCTGAATGGAATACAGTCAGCACTCGGATATCCGTTCCCAGATAGACATCAGTTGCATTTTACCGCCCAGTCCCCATTAGATTTATGTAACAAATGAATGCACGCGATTTCCGACTCTGTCACCAGTTTTCTGATAGAAAGCCCATCTCTTCAATGGTACAATGTAATTGTTTACCCGTCACAGCCCGTGTTTCTTTTTTTTTTTCTCGCATTCCAAATCAGTCTGTCTCTATTGTGCAGTTACACAGCGCTTCCTCCAATTTCACATGACGGAAATGCAGCCAAAACAAAGCAAATTAGACGTAAAAGTTAATCATTAAACAGTTTTAGATACTGTGATGCATTTTTTTTTTTAAATCTGTGATCTTTACTTTTGTGCATTTCCATTTGAAACTGAACCGTGACATTAGGGCCTTATCGAGCACTATATTCTGCAATTTTGAATACTGACTGGATACTGTTTTAATTCTGTAAACTGGTGTTGTTGTTTTTTTAATTGCCTTTTACGTTTTATGCAGTTCTATGCATGGGTAACATTTTGATTTCATTTTGCTGTTGGGTCGTTAATGGGGAATTGTACATACTGCTACAATACGTAGCAGATTTAAAAGTATGTACTGTATTACAGTCCATGTGTCCACAGTCGTCTATTTTGGCAAGTGATATTTTCAGAATCATATCGTTCTGAATTGAAATACTACTTCTGTTGAAAATATAGTCCTGTACCAACAAAACCAACTACAGTACATCTAAATGGAAGACTACTTATTTTAAAACACAGTCCTTTCAGCTATGTATCTTTGACACTTTTTTTACATTCACTGAAAAAGCAGACAAGGGTTGGAACGGGCCACAATGAAATAATCAGATATGTGTGTCACACTCGTTTAACCATCACTTAAGTCCAAATTTTATAGGGTCGGATATGTGAGTGCTGACTGTATTATTTTTTATGTTGTTTGTCAAAATGTTATTTTATTGTGAAAGTGGATGTCTAAGTAACATGCTTTGTCGTCTGGAAACTTGTTAAATTTGCAGACGACACAAAAGTAGGAGGAGTGGCAAACACTGTTGCAGCAGCAAAGGTCATTCAAAGTGATCTAGACAGCAGACACATGTCAAATGACATTTAATAAAGAAAAGTGTAAGGTACTGCATGCAGGCAATAAAAATGTCCATTATAAATACTATAAGGGAGATAATATTGAAGAAGGAATCTATGAAAAAGACCTAGAAGTTTATGTTGACTTAGCAATGTCTTCATCTAGGCAATGTGGGGAAGCTATAAAAAAAGGACAACAAAATGCTCGGATATAGTGAAAAGTGTTGAATTTAAATCAAGGGAAGTAATGCTAAAACTTTACAATGCATTAGTAAGACCTCATATCTAGAATATTGTGTTCAGTTCTGGTCACCTTGCTACAAAAAGGATATTGCTGCTCTGGAAAGAGGGCAAAGAAGAACAACCAGAATTATTCTGGGTTTAAAAGGCATGTCATATGCAGACAGACTAAAAGAATTGTATCTATTCAGTCTTGAACGAAGAAGACTACACGGCAGTCTGATTCTAAAAGGTATTTACAATGTCGACCCGGGGGACTTTTTCGACCTGAAAAAAGAAACAAGGACCAGGGGTCACAAATGGGTCTATGGCCACTATTTACTGTGAAGAAACGTCAATGGCAAGGAATGAAATAAAAAGAAAAATAAATAAAATGTGTTGTCAACGTTGTGTACTATTTATTTTAGGAATAAACAAAACAGCATTTAACTTGAACTGCTATTTGCCATCCTTTGTTTTGTAGTTAAATCACTGGGGTAAAGTAAGTCCTACACAACTTATTCTTTACTCCTGGGATATTTTTCTATTTTAACGTATTACATATTCTAAGGTCTTGCTGTAGGACCAGGGGTCACAAAAGGAGATTAGATAAAGGGGCATGCAGAACAGAAAATAGGAGGCACCGAGAGAATTGTGGGTCTGGAACCAACTCCCCAATAATGTTGTTGAAGCGGACACCCTGGGATCCTTCAAGAAGCTGCTTGATGAGATTCTGGGATCAATAAGCTACTAACAACCAAACGAGCAAGATGGGCCGAACGGCCTCCTCACGTTTGTAACCTTTCTTATGTTCTTATACGTGTAATAACTTCCCTTTTGTGCAGCTGCCTTGCTCCTGTAATGGGATTGGTACTATTCCCGCTAAGTCTTTATAAGCTGTGCCTGTGGAGATCTAATCTTCTTAAGGTTTTTCTAATATTGGTTTCTTGGCTTTATACTAACTGACACCTGAGTAAATAGTATTTTTAGCTCGACTTTAAACAGATTTTATTTACCCCAACCCTTCAGGATAGATTCATTTTTCTCCTGTACTAGGGTGACCAGATGTCCCAATTTGACTGGGACTGTCCCGGTGTCCTGACAGCAATGGCAAGGAATGAAATAAAATAAATAAAAATAAAATGTGTTGTCAACGTTGTGTACTATTTATTTCAGGAATAAACAGAACAACATTTAACTTGAACTGCTATTTGGTATCCTTTGTTTTGTAGTTAATTCACTGGGGTAAAGTAAGTCCTACACAACTTATTATTTACTACTGGGTTTTTTTCTATTTTAACATGTTACATATTGTAAGGTCTTGCTGTAAAATAAAGGCACACACACAGGGACCACGGCCACGCCCACTGCTGCCATGCTGTCTCTGCCTGCGTTCAGAGCAATATAATGACTTTTATTTATGAGCGAATATCCGAACTTAAAAATACTGTGTTTGTCCCAGTACCAATATATGTGTGTGTGTGTGTGTTATTAAATGGGGGGAAAAAAAAAAAAATGTAACTAGATTCTGTTTCTTGTACAAAACATTTTTCCCCCTGGCTGGCAACAACTGCCTATGAAATTCTGGCTTCACTGTATTTAAAATATATTAATATAGAGGGGTGGAGGGGTGGCTAAGCATTGTATTGTATATGATACAGAAATGGGCATTACATGGTTAAATGTAAAACAGGAGAGTTATTTATCAGATTTTCAATGGGTTATGAAAATTCAATGACCACTAAATTGTGCAGGAATACCACCACTAGCACTTATTGCTGCTGTAATCAGACAACAAACCAACATAATGCAGTCAAAAAACAAACCACTTGCTGAATCACTACAAAAGTTACCAGGGTGGTTTAAAGCATTCTAGTCTAGGGAGGAATGGTAAACCTTTTTTTCACTGTTCTGCTTCTGTGGCAGGAGATCAAAAGATGAATATGAGCAGGACCTGGCAAAAAAAAGGTTCTCAGAGGAAGAATCTGGGTCTGCTTCAAACGGCAGCTCACGGGAGAGCAAAGATCAACAAGAAACCTGTCTGAGAAAGCATTCAGAAAAGGAAAGTGAACAAACACAGAAAGTAAGTCTATCACTTGTCATCTGATCTACAGTAAATAACTAGAAATAAGAAGCAAATGCAGTTATTGATATTGGTCATTTGTATTAAAGGTTTTGAACATCAGAGTTCAAATGTACAGTTATTTGTCTGTAACAAGGTTTTATATGTATATAATATAACTGTATGAATTTAAAACATTCTGGCATTCTGTATAAATTTGGGGTCAGAATAATATAGGCACTAGTGGTTGCCTCTGACAGTTGGATTTGTAGCTGGACTGGGGTGTTTACTCTTTAACCTGTGATCGAATTTATCTTATTCTTCCTGTGATTGGCTGCAAAGACAACAGGGCTACCCAGAGATTGGATAATGTTTGTTGGGTTGGTTTTTGTTATGTACAGTTTCCTGCTAACTGAAGGCATTGGATTCTGGGAGATGTAGTTGTTAGTGGAAGTTTTAGGGGAAGCAGACATGGTGCTCCCTGCCATGGATTATTCTCATAACTCTCCATTTGGGGGGCATGTGCCTGAAACAAGCATTTGTCAAAACAAGGTTTGTTTTTAAAACAGTTAAAAACAGACAGTAATTTGCAGGTGTAAATTCTTAAAAATATTTTACCGTATGAGGCCATTATGTGGACATGCTGTAGCCTGTCCTACCCTATAATTTTCACCTCTACCCAGATATTGTTTTATTCACTATAGAGTATATACATTTTCTTTTTCTTTTTTTTCAGGCACAGACTGTTTCTTCTAGTACAGTTTTCAAACATAAACCGGACACAGAAAACATTATCATAATACAGTACCAGCAAACAGTTATATGTTACTAAGTTGAGCAGACAAAAAATACGTATTTAAAAAAAATAAAAACCATCGTTGTAAACCTGAGTCTGGTCACAGCAAACCAATGCTTTTTAAGAGTAGCCTAGGATTAACATAAGCATAATAGCAGTTACTGTATACAGTTGGTCAGCAGGTAACCCTTATAGTAAAGTTCCATTTGAATTGAAGGTAAACCACATGAGGAGTGAGCTTTATAATATATATATATATAGAGAGAGAGAGAGGGAGAATGAGAACAAAGTGTACTTTTTGCATTATTGTTTTAAAAGAAGTGGAAGTTACAGGGCTGGGCAGAGTGTTTATTGATTTTATATTTATAAACGGTTAATGTTACACAAACACGTTGCATTAACTTTCAAACATTTTCTTCCAGGCTTCAATTAAGCAAACTCCTATGTCCGAAGAAACATGTGCATCTACAAAAATAGCAGAGGTATTGGAGGTAGTGCCCATACTTTAATAGATTATTGTGTGATTAGAATAGAACACTGGTTGTATATATCTTAGTGTATTAGTGACAAGTAAAATAATAATAATAAAACCTTTTTTTTGTTGTTTGTTATGTTTTTTGTTAAAAGATTAATACATAAAAAAAATCTTATCACCTAATACAGGATTTACAGTATGTGCTTTGTGTGCTGACAGATACAGTTTTGACAGTTTCAATGTGAAACTGGTAAGGCATTATGAAGTGATAATATCTTAACAGATATTCTGTTTGGGCACCAAAACATAATCCTAACTATCCCCAATGTCTTCTCTGTTTGGTGCCTGAATAATACACCTAAATTAGAATGTTACTTGGACTATGGGAATTTATTTCCTTGCTGTTTGGGACTGAGTTGCAAAAGTGTTGTCAAGCGCTTTGCAACATCTTGCAGGTAGTGTGTGCTGCCACACCGGCATGCAACTTGGTACGGTAAACTGTTATAGTATTCGTACAAGGCTATAGTGATAGTTAGTGGATTTACCTTTCTTCTGTTATTATGTAATGATATTATCCTTTTCACATAATTACATGATAGTGTGTTATTTAGCAATCTTTTTTTCGTAAAATTTATTTTTTCTTTCACTTGTCAGTAATTCTGTTTTGTAAGGTCAAATTTAAGAAACTAATTAACGTTCTGATTGCGTTTTTTTTTGTTTGTTTGTTTTCTTTTCTTTAGTGTGTCCAAGTATTTTACCCCAGATTTTTATTTATTTTTTTATTAGAATGTCAGTGCTGATCTTGAGCTCCGTTCCAGCTCAAAATGTGATCCTACTTTGATCTTGTTTAGCAACGTGCGTTTAAATTGTTTGAGGCAAGACAAATATCTACGTGTCAAAATATGGAACCATATTCTGTTTTATTATTTATTTATTTATTTTGGTCAACACATATATATATATATATATATATATATATATATATATATATATATATATATAATATATATATATATATAAAATGAATTATTTAATTCAATTGCAACTAATACACAGCCCAGACAGTTGTCATGCTGATGCGCTAGGGAGGCCGCATGGTTGATCTCTGGAGCCAGCATTGCAGCCGTTGTGTGTGCTGATGCGCCAGGGAGGCAAAATAGGCTGATCCCTGGAGCCAGCATTACACTTCAGCCATCAACACCAGGCAGAAGGATATCTACATCATCAGATGGAAGGAAACACAGATGGATCACATTAGTTTACAGTAAAAATAAGCTATGTCTTAGTTGGTGCTTCACTTGGCAAGAGCTGAGTCCAATATCAACAAAGTTTAAACACCTACTCTCATGTGGTGACAAATTACATTATCCTTTTATTGATTTTAATGAATGGCTAGCTGTTTTCTTAAATCTAAAAATACTTCTAAAAGTATCTGTCAATTAGAGTGCATATTAAGAAGAGCTACTACATGTAATGCATATTTGTTTAATGCAGTTATTACTTTATTAAACATTTTGATCATTTTAATACACACCTCTTGGTGTATTTTAATGTGTTTTGTTGCATTAACAATTTTGAGATTAAACAGTAAATTATTTTTGATATATACTTATTGCTTTTATTGTTCATTTTTAAAAACATTTTAGAAGTTAATAATAATAATAATAATAATAATAATAATAATAATAATAATAATAATAATACTATTATTATGCTATAGGCGTAGCCTACACACCTGTGTTTTGATATCTACAGGGCTGTCTTTTAGTGGGTTTGTTGTATCGAGGGGTTTGTTATAACGAAAGGACAATCAAAATGAAGGATACACTGTTGGAGTAAATTAATGAGATGATATTTTGAATAGAAGTAGAATTGCACATACCTGTTCGTCTCATGTATGCAGTATTCTGCCTTTGCTTTATTCCATTCGTTAAAGAATTAAAATGCAGTACAGAAAGCACAAATCCCGAATTGAAGCTGAACTTCAAAATCAATCTGACACGAATCGTTTCAAAGTGCACAAACTCTTCATCCAACATGCAAGAATCCCAAACTGAGCTTTTATTACAAATCAACCCGACATGAAAAGTTAATAAGATTCTCAAGTTTTTTTTTTTTTTTGCTGTTGTTGATTTTTTTCTTTAATCAATTTTTCTTTGCAGCATCGTTGCTGAACAGGCCAAAAAAGTGCTTTTTGACAACCTGTATTCACGACAGATATTCCTGCATTACTTCTTTTTTCAAACGATCATATAGTTTCCAGCTTTGTTGCAACATAAAATGATTTTCTTTTTGGATGTATAGTTACACAGTGCACGCTTTTTATTAAGACAAAAGAGTTGACTTCAGTGCGGAGGTGGCATCCCGTGCATACAGACTAGGGATGTTCACAGTGTGTGTTTATATTATCTTTTTATTAATTTTTTTATTTGGGGTCCAGGGGCCAGGTTTGTTATAGCCGAATGTTTGTTATAATGAAGGGCATTATAGCGAGGGTATACTGTCTGTGTGTGTGTCTATATATATATATATATATATATATATATATATATATATATATATATATATATATATATATATATATATATATAAAAAATAAAAAAGCACAATTTGTTTTGCTGTACCGTTTTAAGTTTACTGTTTCAGTTTAATATGAAAAGTTAATCTGCACTTAGACAGTTAGAAACCTCAGTGTAACGACATTAGTAAATAACACCGAAAAATGTTTTCTTGTTTACATAAAATAGCGTTTTGGATACAGTAACCTGGATTCACATTGTTTAATGAGTGCAATTCTGCTCTATGTCCATCCTTTTGCCATTTCTTTGTAACATTATTGTGATCTCAGGCTGTGTACAACTTTGACAGCCTGGGTCTTTGAACTATGTGCCATTTATGTTCACTTCTTATTGGTCAGTTTCCCTAGTTATGGCATATGCAGCTCCAGGATCAGATCAAGATTATGGATCAGTGGAACCAGATCCAGATCCGCGTAGTACAACACCTGCTCATGATCCGGCTATTTATTTATTTATTTATTTATTTATTTATATCTCATTAGTACAACGTCGCCCAGGTGTCCACCGTGAGCTCACTAGGCACCTAGCCAGTAGGGTACACTATAGCGCAATGAGGAGAAGCAGTCCCTGCCGGTTTTGCCTTCCTAACCCGCTTGTTCGCCAGAGCCAATGCAACACTCCCTCTGGAACCCCCAGCGAAGACCGGTGACTTCGCACAGCCAGGACACAAACCTGCGCTCCCCTGACTGATTGCGCTCTTCTGTAATCAAGTTCGAGGTGGACTTGATTCAAAAGTTTGAAAGCTAGGCCATGGAGATTTTTTATGGGTTGGCCTGTGTACATCTCTCTTATATTAATATTTACACTCTGTTATAAAAGGACGAAATTATGAGCATGAATGGAGCAATTTGATTGGCTGAAAGGAAGATAATGACTTGAATACATCAGTAATAAGTCCTGCTTACTGAAACAGGTCTTGTCCGTGTTTCATGGTTCGGATATCATTTTAGCATTTTTTTATCTTGAGATAGTGACTTGACTTCTGTGTCTCGGTCCCACACATATGTTCAACTAGTTAAGAGGATCCACTGGAAACAAGATGATAGATTTCAGTTGGATTGGAGAAATAGTCTATTTAACCCTTTGTCCGTGGCAAGGGGTGCAAATGCATCCCAGAGTGATTGAAATGAACACATCTCATAACTCCTTAAAGATTGCGGGATATCCTTACATGTGATTGAACTTGAATTGCTTACCTTTATTTTCATACCAAGATCATCCTAGTCTGGCTTGGGAAACAGGAGTAATCCTTCTTCAAAGTGCACATGGTACATTTTTGGGGTGCATTTGCACCCCTTTCCATCTTCTGAGGGCTAAAAAAAAATATGATTTTTTCACATACCACAATCACAGCTGCTTACTGGCAGAATAGCTAGTTGAGAGTGGAGGGAGATGTAGAAATGATGCATTGCTTCTAAAATGATTGATTTACCCCTAAATTATTTATTTTATGAAAGTGTGCATATGTTTGTATAGTACCTTTGTTTCCAGCACTGTATTGATAAATGCATTCTTTACAGTATCCTGGGACCTGTTTCATAACTGATTTGCGCTGAATCGCAGTCGCAGGCACCTCACAGATAAAAATGTGGGTTTCATAAAACTTTCGCAGGGCTGTGATGTCGCCAAGTTTTACTGAAGTTTACGACAGCCAGACAGCAACTACAAGTAGCAGTTTTCATCGCAAATCCTGTTTCGGGACATATTGTACCATGCCGCTCAAACAGCTAGCTGGACGTCGATATGGCAGAGAAATCAGAAGAGAAAGACTATTTAGGGGCCGTCAAATACTCTTGATGCATATACAGGGTGGTCAAACGTATTTTTAGATTTAAAGAGAAACCAACCTAAATTAACTGTATTAATCAGTTTTAGCCTAGCAAAGATATTTGGAACAAACCCCTCCCCCCAAAAATAAATTTAACCATTAAAAAAAAAAAGCCTTTTAATGTGCAGCAGTGAGGAAGGAGGGACATTGCCCAACTGCACAAGGAAAGTATTTCTTTTTTTTGTAGGTATTGTATTTATTTTTTTCACGGGGGAAAGGGGTCAATTCAACATGAATTGAGTAACCATTTCCAGTGTTTTTCCGATGTTTATTGGATATACACTGATTTATTTATTTTTTGTATCGGCGGGGAGGGGGTTATCGGTTTGTATCAGTTAAAACAAAAAATCATAAACCATATAAATAAATATTCAGAATGGGCCTATGAAAAGGAGCCAAGAAAACTCAGTAAGCTATAATAAGAAGGTTCAACATGTTATAAAGGACATTTCAATGGTAATTACATTAATTAAGCATCTTCATAAGGGGTTGCTTATATGCTTTAGTAAATTCTGTACATACTTTAATGCTAACGTATGGGGTATGCATGAACTACAGCCTTACATTTTAACTGTAATGTTACTTTGAAGTAGTTCATGAGTCTCCTCCCACTAGTACTAGGCTGTTACAGTTTTTCTAGTTGGTTTCTGTAAATCAACCTTTCTCAGTTTCTTGTGCTCTTCCTTTCCAAGTTGACGGACACACTCCCTAAAATTTAAAAAACAAAAGAAAATCTCTGTACCGATACTCAACTAATGCAAATAAAGAAACGATAATATTGAATTCCTTATTGATCGCCTTACTATAGCAATGTGCATTCTGACAGTCCATGCACAGAATATTGTATTTATTATATAGGTTTACACATGAAACAGAGCCAAGCGAAGTCAGTGAGCTGGCAGAACAAGATTCAGCAAGTTACAAATGACATTTCAGTGATAATTACATTGCGTTAGTTATTGTTTTTGTGTGTTTTGAAATAGCATTTTTTATCTGTGGTGTTCTCTGGTTTGAATTTAAGTTGTCCGTTTCAGAAACCATAGTAAGAATATGTGTTCAGTTATTTTGCCCACAAGAACAACTGCTGTTTTCATGCTTTGTGTTATTATATGTGTCTTTGTCTGGAAAGACGAAACAGGAATGGAAAACTGTAAATGTTCTGCCAACGACGTTGGAGGCTGACTTGTTACATTACAAAGCAGCTACATTCCTAAGCAGTGCTCCCCTTTGTAACATGACAGTTTGGGAACTATAATTGAAGAACAAAACACTGATGCTGCTTCTGCTGGACATAATGGGAAACTAAGTGTGAAAACGAAAGGGGAACATTTTATTAACCTGTGTCCCTTTGTAGGTGTGCAAAGCCCCAGTAAAAACTGTGGAGAAAGGAGCAGCAGTTTGTGCCTCCCACACTGATGATGCAAGAAAGAAGAGTCCCACCAAAGTCTGTATGCAACCAAGTGCAAAGTTGCTGCCAGGTAACTAGTTTAAAATGACACATGTCAAAATCTTGCACACAAATGGTTGTATGTATCCGAGTAGTCTTCAGACAGTAACGATTTATTTTAAGTTCCATAAGTAACCGTGTAATTGCATATGAAATACCACGTGATTTCCTACCCAGTGTGTACAATTCATAATAAATTAAGCATCTGTTGATGTTAAAAACCTCTTTTAGCAACCTTTTATATTCACTGTTCTTCTTGCTAAGCGTGTTTTCCAGGGAGAAGCAGCATTGGGAGTACCTGTGCCAATAGTAAAGTCCTTGCACCAGTCAAAGTCCCTGTCAATGGGTCCGAGCTCTGTCCAGCATCCACCTCCTTAGACCACAAGAAGAGCAGCAGTGAGGCTGCAGAGGCTTGGTTAGAAGAGGCCAGGAAGGAGGCAGGGATATCTAGACCTTTCACTGTAAGTTTACGTTTACTTAATAGCCTATTTCTTATCAACAGGCAGCTGTAAAACTCATCTGACTGACAATTAATTGCTTCATAATCTTAGGATAACTTGCCTAAAGACGAGGGGACACTTGTCTACATGTTGCCAAAAAACTGTAGGAAAGGAGTTTTTTTTTTTTTTGTAGAAAGTGACGTGCAAACTACAAGTTTTGGGAAACTTTGTTTATCAAAGGAGAGTTGATTTTGTAGAAGCAACATTACATCATAAGATTAGTCAACCAATGAAAAGTCATGAGGAAAGTGACAAAAGGATGAAAACAAAATGGCGGTGAAGCCAGTGTGGGATGTCATCAGGGACAGTGTCACGATCGATTTATGTGTATTGTCTTATATATATTTACTGATATAAACGCTGTAGTCAACTAGTATACACTTTGCTGGTCTCCATTAACAGTAAAATGAAAACTTATATTTTAGCTGTAAATGCACCGCGGTTCAAATAATTGAAGGTAAACAAAATAAATGTTTTAGTTAAATTTAATAAAGGCTTCCATTTGATATATATTAGGGTTAGGCAGTGATATGAAAATTGTATATCTTGTATATTGTATATCAAAGTCTTACAAAAACACAGAAAAATAGAATAACACAATTGCAATATGAAACATATATAACAAATCTGTTATCTTCTGTATGTATATAAGAAAAGCAATAACTTACTTTAACTTCAGTGCTGCTTTGCTTCACAATATCCATGGAGAAAAACAAGGTCTTGTTATATTGTTTTACTATTCAGTCACCTCACAGACTAGCCAATCCGAAGTCATTTAGTATTCTCTGCTGACTCACGACACCGCTAAAGTATTATGTATGGTGTCATGCTGAATGTTGCATTATTTTGAGATGTGTTTTGATGTTTTAAAAGTACATCTAATTTATAATACTGAAAGTTCACATTTAAAAAATATTAATAATAGTGTAAGTAATAGTGTAAGTAGAGGAACGGGAAATTAAAACAAGATAAGGCAATCATCCAAATAAAGCTGAAGCACTAACGGGTAACGACATAGAACGTCTGTACAGCACTGAAACACAATGTTTAAAAATAAATAAATAAATAAATAACCTGTAATGCTGAACCTCCTCTTCTTTAATATTAGCATCACAAGGGTATCCATGTATTATAAAAAATAATAGATGGGCCTCTTCAGTGACAGGAAAATAATTCCATCTCGGGTTTCTGTGACAGTTTATAAATTACTCGACCTTCGGTCTCGTGATTTATGACGTCACGGAAACCCTAGATGGAATTATTTTCCTGTAACTCACTGAAGCCCATCTAACATATATATATATATATATATATATATATATATATATATATATATATATATATATATATATATATACATATACATATACATATATACACTACCGGTCAAACGTTTTAGAACACCTCCATTTTTCCAGTTTTTATTGAAATTTACGCAGTTTAATGTCTCAATGTACTCTGAAATTAAAGCATAGAACAAATAAACAATTGGAGATAAAAAAGAAATCATGGAATCGTTTTGTTTAACAAAATTTAATCTAAATTTTTGACTCATGAAAGTAGCCACCTTTTGCAGATATAACAGCCGAACACACTCGTGGCATTCTTTCTACAATGGAAATCAAATATTGTTCGGAAAGTTCTTCCCAACACTGTTGCAGAAGTTCCCACAAATGTGTTGCACTTGTAGGTTGCTTTGCTTTCACCCTTCTGTCCAGTTCATACCAAACCAGCTCGATGGGTTTTAAGTCTGGAGACTGTGCTGGCCATTCCATGATTTGAAGCCTACCGTCTTGTTCTTTTCTTCTAAGGTAGTTCTTACATAGCCTGGAGGTATGTTTTGGGTCATTATCTTGCTGTAGGATGAACCCCTGACCAACTAGGCGTATACCAGAGGGTATTGCATGGCGCTGCAAAATGCTGTGGTAGCAGTTTTGGTTCAGGGTGCCACTCACTCTGTGCAAGTCGTCGACTCTGGATCCAGCAAAGGAGCCCCAGACCATCACGCTTCCTCCTCCATGTTTGACAGTTGGTGTCACACACCGAGGAACCATCCTTTCGCCTATTCGACGGCGTACAAAAACCCTGCGTGATGAACCGAAGATTTCAAATTTTGATTCATCGGTCCATAAGACCTTCTTCCAGTCTTCAGTAGTCCACTGGCGGTGCTTCATGGCCCAGGCAAGCCTCTTTTTCTTATTTTGCCATCTTAGCAATGGCTTTCTTACTGCCACTCGACCTGTCAAACCTGCAGCTCGAAGTCTTCTCTTCACAGTTGAAACTGAGACTTGCTTACTTCGACCAGTGTTAAGCTGTGCTTGAAGCTGTTGTCCTGTGAGCCGCCTATCACGCAAGCTGTTGACTCAGAAACTTGTCTTCTGATTCTGTTGTGGCTTTGGGTCTGCCAGACCTCTTCCTGTCAGAGTTTCCTCCAGTTTCCAAGTGCCTTTTGATGGTGTAGGAAACTGTACTCACTGACATCTTGGCTTTCTTTGCAATTTCTCTAAAGGAAAGACCTACACTTTTAAGGGTTATAATGTTCTGTCTGTCTTCCTTTGTTAATTGCCTTTTTCTCGCCATTATGAGAGCAATATACTACTTCCTGTAGTACAATACTGTCCAAATAATGCTTAAGAGGGTGTAGTAACAGAGTCTGTTCCAACACTGCTTTTATACAGACAGAGGGTTTGTAAGTAATCAACAAAAGTTGGGACACCTGTAGGAATTGTTAGCATCAACTTTCAAGGCTTAATTTACTTCCATTGCTGCAGAACAGCTGTAAGTTGTTAACCCATTACTTGTTCCCTGAAAAAGGCCTTTTTGTATAACTCTGAAATGTACATTATTTTTCAGTTTTTGGTAACCTAAACTTTTTTTTTTTAACCTCTGGCAGTTTACCGCTTACCTTTGTACCATTTCAGGTTATTCACTGGACTTGAACTGCTTAGATTTCAATAAAAACTGGAAAAATGGGGGTGTTCTAAAACTTTTGACCGGTAGTGTATGTATATATATATATATATATATATATATATATATAATGTGTATATGTGTGTATATATATGTGTATATATGTATATGTATGTGTGTGTGTGTGTGTATATATATATATATGTATATGTGTGTATATATATATGTGTATATATATATATATATATATATATATATATATATAATATAATATTTTAGCTCAAAGAGCCAGCTGCCCCAATATATATATATATATATATATATATATATATATATATATATTGTGAAATCAGACATTTTGCAAAATGACTAAAACTTTCAGGTATTTTGCAAAATGACTGACGTTATAGGCATTCTGTTACACTATTTGACTGATTTTAAAGGTTTTCACTCATTTTGTGACATGAGTACTTCACATGGTCATTACATGAAATGCCTAAAAGTTTCATTGCATTTCATGAAATGACTGGTGTTAAGGACATTCTATTTCACACTCTCATCAAAACTTTGAACTAGAAACGAAGAGTTTGGGGGTCACCTGATCCTGACCTATCGTTTGAGACTCATATTAGGGAAGTTACTAAAATATATTTTTACCATTTGAGAAATATAGCCAAACTTAGACAAATTGTTTCCGTATCTGATGCTGCCTTTGTTTTATCTAGAATTGATTATTGTAATGCACTTTTTTCTGGTGTCCCAAAACGTGTGGTATCCCGCTAGCAGCTTGTTCAGAATACTGCTGCTAGAATTAAAAAAACAGGAAAAGTGAACATATTACCCTTGTTTTGGACTCTGTACACTGGCTCCCTGTGCCGTATAGAATTGATTTTTAAGATTTTGCTGTTAACCTACAAGGCCCTGAATGGATTAGCACCTAGTTATTTGCAGGAGTTACTGACACCATATCTTCCATAACCGCACTCTTGAGATCACAGGATGCGGGGCTGCTGGTTATTCCTAGGGTCAACAAAAGCAACATGGGAGGAGGTAGGGCTTTTTCTTGTAGAGCTCCTAAATTATGGAATGCTCTGCTTTTGTTTGTCATGCAAGCTGGGACCATTACATTTTTCAAGTCAAGACTAAAAACACACTTTTATAAAATGGCTTTCTTATCTTAGTGGGTTTTAATGTAACTTTAAAATTGCTGCTTTTGTATTATGTGTATACTGTTTGTCTGATTGTGGCAGTTGTATGTGTAACATGCTATACAAATGTATTGTGGTTTGTTATTTTTTTCTACTATGTACTGTACAGTGATTTGCGGTACTTCTATATAAAAAGCGCTATGTAAATAAATAAATAAATAAACATTTCTTTCTAGTTTCTACAAGTTGTAGAATGAAGTAGAAAGGTGTTCCATGAAAGCAGAATCAACATTGTAGAAGAAACACAGTTCGTTCTACATTTTCTGGTAAACATGTAGACTAGTGTCCCCTTGACTTTAGAATCTGAATTTCGAGGCAATTATTAATGTATTTAATTTCCTGCAGGAGCTGTCAGCAGATCAGCAAGAGCAGCTTCAACAGCGAGCAGAGTACCTGAAACATCAGCGGGACAAACTTCTTGCCATGAAGAAAGAGCAGAGACCTAAACCGACCCATACTGAACCTGCAGCGGAGCTTTCAATATTGACATCTGAGAGCAAGCAGGTAGGAAAAGCTTTGTACTTTAACTGAGGGCCATCACAATTTTCACAGAAAAATGTAATTGCTGTTTCAGAAGGCGTTTAAAGTGAAACTCCCTCATACAGTAGGTACACTATCATATGAGATAATGTAACCGTTTTTTTTTTTTTTAAACAGTTTGTCGCTTAGATTGCGTCATAGAATGTTTGTCAAAACAGCTTTCTGATTTGGCTGATCCCTGTTCCATGATGTACATTGCCTTGCATAAGTATTCACCCCCCTTGGACTTTTCCACATTTTGTAGTGTTACAACCTGGAATTAAAATGGATTTAATTAGGATTTTTTGTCACTGATCTACACAAAATAGTCCATAATGTGGAAGTGGGGAAAAAAATCTACATATTTTTCAAAATTATTTACAAATAAAAAACTGAAGTCTTGATTGCATAAGTATTCATCCCCTTTGCTGTGACACCCCTAAATAACTTCTGGTGCAACCAGTTGCCTTCAGAAGTCACATAATTAGTTGAATGTGTGCAATTAAAGTGTCACATGATCTCAGATTAAATACACCTGTTTCTGGAAGGCCCCAGAGTTTGTTAGAGAGCATATCTAAACAAACAGCATCATGAAGACCAAGGAGCTATCAAAACAAGTCCGGGATAAAGTTCTGGAGAAGCACCAATCAGGGTTGGGTTATAAAAAAATATCCCAAACTTTGAACATCCCCCGGAGCACCGTTAAATCCATTATTAAAAAATGGAAAGAATATGGCACAACCGCGACTCTGCCTAGAGAAGGCCGTCCACCAAAACTCAGTGACCAGGTAAGGAGGGCATTAGTCAGAGAAGCAACCAAGAGGCCAATGGTAACTCTGAAGGAGCTGGAGAGATCCTCAGCTGAAATGGGAGAAAACGTCCATGGGACAACGATAACCCGGACGCTCCACAAAGCTGGGCTTTATGGAAGAGTGGCGAGAAGCCATTGCTGAAAAAAACCCATATCAAATCCCGTTTGGATTTTGCCAAAAGTCATGTGGGAGACACAGCAAACATGTGGAAAAAGGTTCTCTGGTCTGATGAGACCAAAATTGAACTTTTTGGCCTTAGCGCAAAACGCTATGTGTGGCGCAAAGCCAACACTGATCATCACCCTGAGAACACCATCCCCACGGTGAAGCATGGTGGTGGCAGCATCATGTTATGGGGATGCTTTTCATCGGCAGGGACTGGGAAACTGGTCAGGATTGAGGGCAAGATGGATGGAGCCAAATACAGAGTAATTCTAGAGAAAAACCTGTTTCAGTCTGCAAGAGACATGGGACTGGGGCGGAGGTTCACCTTCCAGCAGGACAATGACCCTAAACACACAGCCAAAGCTACATTGGAGTGGTTTAAAAACAAGAACCTGAATGTCTTAGAATGGCCCAGTCAAAGCCCAGACCTCAATCCTATTGAGAATCTGTGGCAAGATTTGAAAATTGCTGTTCACCAAAGGTCCCCATCGAACTTGACAGAGCTTGAGCAATTTTGCCAAGAATGGGCAAAAATTGCAGGATCCAGATGTGCAAAGCTGGTAGAGACTTACCCAAAAAAACTCACAGCTGTAATTGCTGCCAAAGGTGCTTCTACCAAGTATTGACTCAGGGGGGTGAATACTTATGCAACCAACAAATGTCTTTTTTTTTTTGTTTAATTAACTTTTGTGTCACAATAAAAAATATTTTGCACCTTCAAAGTGTTAAGTATGTTGTGTTAATCAAATGGTAAAAATCCCAATTAAATCCATTTTATTCCAGGTTGTAACACTACAAAATGTGGAAAAGTCCAAGGGGGGGTGAATACTTATGCAAGGCACTGTATAATGTTTCAGCAATGTCCAGCAGGTGGTGCCAAACAGATCTTTAGTTTAAAAGAAAAATGCAAGAGGGGGAAAAACTTCTGATTCTCCAACCCCAACCCCAAATACAAATTAGCATTTTAGTGTTGATTTTAAGTTAATAGTTTTCCAGTAATGCAAGTTTTTAGAATTGAAAATATTTACCAGTATTGTCTGTGTCAGTCAGGAAGCGAGCAGTACTTGATGGCAACTGGTTGCAGATATGTTACTGAAATGTTCTATTATTCTTTATTATACAAGACGGGGACAGTTGGGTCATAGACATGGAAATGCAGGACTAAATGTGGGACCACATTTGGTTAAGGCATGATGTAAAGTAATATGCTAATACAGACCTTGCCATTTTTTTGTGTATTAACATTGATTTAAGTTCTACTTTTTTTGTCATATTTGTGTTTAATTCATGTTTAATTTTTTATTTTTTACATTTCATGTTTTGTTTTTGTCTTTTAATACATACAGAATGTGGATATTTCTAATACAAACCTCACTGCTAATAATGTTGTGAAAGAAGAAACACTTAGTATCTCAAAAACTGTGAGCACACCCTTAGTAGAAAAGGACAAGGTGATTTAACTGTCTTTAGTGGTGTCTGTGTATCCGTGATGTTTCCTGTGATTGTGCACGTGCATTGTTTTATTTTAATCTCATCATAAAATGCCTTTCAAAGCTAAAACTTTTTCAGCTGAAACAGCCTGTCAAAATAAATGTGCATGTGCATGTGTCATACCTGTTTGTGTTTGATTATTATTAAGGTATTGTTGTCGTCGTCGTTGTTTTATTATTATTATTATTGTTGTTGTTACTATTTTGATTGAAGGTTTGTATGATTTGCTTAAGTTTCATTTAATTTTAATAAATACTATAGTAGTCCATCACATATCCGACTGTGGTACAGGCAGATATGTGAAAAAACAGATTAATGAATCCTGTTTTAAATGCCATTCTACACAGCTGTAACAATTACTATATTCACACAATTTATTGATTTGAGATATAGCTTTTATTAGGGAGCTCCCCTAAATCCCTTGTTTAGAAAGATACAGGGTATTAATGCTTGTGACAGAGTGGCCGTCTGCCATGTGGGTGCATGGATTCGCTGCTGAGTGACAGGCAGGAGATCGAGACGGAGGTTGAAGTTGATACGCCCTGCAGGCAAACAGGATTTATTTACATAAACATATTGAACAGCTCACGTGACTCTACCAGCAGTGGCAGTGCACGGAACACATACAACAGTGTATGAAAACTTTGGTAGGATCTGCAATATCTGAACTAATCCTGTCTTTTCAATAATAAACTAATGATGCTGAAGAGGTTGATCATGGCAGATAAACGGTTAGGGCGGATACGTGACAGGTGGATACGTGACGCATTACTGTACTTCCAAACAGAGTTGGATCTCACACACAATTCTGGCAACAAAGATTGAAGAAAACCTAGTACTTTAACAGCACACTTCTATCATGTTCATAGAGTATGATTTAAGTGACACATTATTTTAAGTACAAATGCTTAGTACTTATAAATGGCCTAGAATATCTGATGTAGCACGTGTAGTGTTATATACAGTAGTATATAATAGTATTTGATTAAGTAATAACTAACAGATTTGCAAATCCGGTCAGTATTCTCATCCTCCATGTGTTGGCTGTTAGTGCAGTTTTGTCAATCAAGCTATGTAATGTGTGCATTGTATTTCAGCTTTTTTTTTTATACATTAAAATAGTTGCATATGGTACAAATTAAAATGTCTTTCCAATGAGACTGCTAAAAGTAAGTTGGGGTGAGTTTACTTAAAAGCTGAAGAAAGAAAGGCTATATAAAAAAGAAAGGGATAAATTGTTTGTTATGGTGTGGTTTGCATAAGTGACCCTGAAAGTTTCATAACTTTTTTTTTTTTTCCTTATAAAGGTAATTTCAGAAGATGAGAAAAAGAAGATTCAGAAACGAAAGAACCTGGCAGAAAAGCTTAAACAAGAAGTAATCAAAAAATGACGGGGTAGTCTGTTACACTGACATTAAAGGCGCATATGGACTTATGATTTACTGAACTTTATTTGGTTTATTTTGTGCCAGAAATTTGGTGTAAAGAATGCATTATATATAATGCATATGTGTCTCAATTAGTTTTAAACCACGGTTGCCTGTGAAAACTAAAGGAAATAGCTTATACTGTTAATATGGTGTTTATGTTATGGTACTTAATCAAAAAGTCATGTTCATGTCTTAATGTTGTGTTAGGAACTTTAATTGAAAGAATGAAAAAAAAAAAAATCTTAATTTTCTCATTTACCAAAGATCGTGACTGCTATTGCTAATTTCAGTTATAGGTGTTGGTTCCATTGTTAATGAATAAGAGAGGAAGTTGAAAAATACTTTGTTTTGTATTTTTCAATATTTTTTTTAACTTTTGAAAGGAATATAAAAATAGGTCAATTTTTCCTGTTACCGTACAAATTATGTGTATTGCAAACTGTACAATACACCTCTAAAGCAGGAGGAAAAAAAACAGTGGGTCCCTACCAGTTTAACGCACAGGTTTCTTTGAGTGTGACAATTGGAATATATATTATATATATTTATATAATTACAAAGTTCATATGGTTCTATTGTGTTGCATTTTTTTTTTTTGGTTGTTATAAATGCATAATTACATCCAAGCAATATAGGACTTTAACATGGTATCAGAATATATTGTTGTAAAATGGTACAAGACACTTTCTCTCTCCTCCCCCCTCACACAACTTGAGGCCTATTTGTCTTAATTTTATTTGCTGCAAACAAACCAATTCAATTCCACTTGCCAGGCTGTTGGAACAGTGCCTCCCTTTTATAAAGCTGAAGAAAGTGATATTTGTGCACCACCTTACAAGGAGAATAGATTACGGAGACAATAGGAGCCATGACCACACCACCCTGGAACCGGTTCCAATGTGTAAACAGGGCCACCTTATAATGTGGAGCACTGTACAGGTGTTAAGATAATTCCCAATGATGTGAAGGGTTCTATCAGGAACTATTTCTGTACCAGGTTGAGCCGATTCTGCCAAACATGTATGTATGATGGGTCTGACTACATTTGCAATAGGCTTTTACTAATCGCATTACTTGATGGAAAAATCACTTAACTACTATGTCACAGTTTTACCTGGGAAAAACAGACTGCAATTGTTCCGAAATTGGTTTAGTACCATTGTGGAACCATCATACTGAAGCATATTACATGCAATAATACTAAACTCCATGTGACCTACCAATGGACCAAGATGCAGCAGTTTTATTGTATTACAGCTGTATTTGAAGTTACTTAGGAGGTAAGAAATTCTTAGTACTCCTTTGAAGGAAAGATTATTCCCTCCCTAATGCATTTAGCATGAGCAGCATTTTATTGTAGGCCAGAATATATGTAATAAAATGTATTAAAACAAGTGTGGTCAATTATATGCACTGCTATAAAATGCACACTTCAGATCACCATATGTACACAAAAATATAAAAATGTGACACGTGGACACACAAATGGATAAGCAGTTCTCCAAATACAAGAAAAACTGCAAATATGTCACATACAACTATAAAATGCCCACACAGATTCCCTCAATTCATTGTGCTAAAGACTACCTTAATCAAGTATCGTCTTACTTGGAGAAGCAGTTCTTTAGATATACTGTATGAAAGCGCAATACATGTCAACAGGAAAGTTCCTTTTATCCACAGATTTTAATACTCAATAACTGAAGACGTCCAAACCAAGTTTCATCACAACTGGCATATGAGGGATAATTAATGGTTGATTTGTAACTTTATATATTAAATTAGAGTTCAATATGAAAATGCACAATTTAATATATTAAATAGTTATTTCCCCTGGTGTTTTGACAGATGCTGTGCACATTTATTCACTAAAGAGGTTTCAAATGTGTAGTTTTGGCAGTTAAACATGCATTTTCATTTTACAACAGTGCTACATTAGGTTAAAGAAAAAAAAACCAAAAAAACTGTTTGCAATACTCATACAGACATGGCCAAAAGTTTTTCATCACCCTATAGAATTAACAAAAAAATTAACATAAAGTCAAATGAAAGCTGCTGAATAATGCAATATTAACATGTTGAATTACATACCGCTTTGTAGTTTTCCATATACTTAAAAAAACAAAACACATTTCAATATCCAACATGAAATACTGTACTATTATGGCTTCCACTAGACCTTTGCATTATCATGTTGTAGTTTCTTTGATTACATGATGTTAAAGATCTAAATTATTAAAGTTTTGCATTGCCTTGAATTTTTGGGTTGGGCCATACATTTAAAAAATAAAAAAATATTTGTTTTATTTATTTTTTTAAATGTATGGCCCAACCCAAAAATTTAAGGCGATGCAAAACTTTTGGCCATAGCTGTAGATGGTCTTGCACTTTCATGGCCATTTCACCTGGAGTGGTAAAAATTGTGCCAACCTCTATAGTCTCTTCTTTCCTGTAAGAAACCAACAAACTACTCCCCTAATGACTGACCTGCAACTGCAGCCAGTATGATACTTTGACCTTGAACACACTTCAGGTGAAATGACCTAGGAAGTGAGGCAGATTTCCTGGCAGTCAAGGCAACCAATCTGGACCGGTTTTACCTAGTGGAGTACCAGATATGTTTTCAAATTAAAATACAAGTTTGCTATAAACAGGAGTTTCTTTAAAAACTGCACACAAGACCTATTTAGCGTATGGAATTGGAAAATAAGGTCTGAAATATGAAATGTTTGTGTTAGCTACAACTACTTTGTACATCAAATAAAAACATTTAAAAACTAGCAGATAATGCCATCTAAGCCCATAAGCTAGACTGCTTGAACCACAAGAAAAATATGCATTACAATAAAAGTCAGACAAAAGTATTTTAATTACAGTCACATTTAATTTCTGAAACTTGCATCAGATTTTTTTTTTTTTTTTTTTTTTTTATCAAATAATGTATACAAATGATGTAAAATGGTGACAGTGGTAGTTTATTTGTCCAATACAAAATAAACTTGTTTATGGGGGGGGACGGGGGGGACGGGGGGACCCTACACTATCTACAGACATCCCATCTGTTCTTGAAAATGCATACAATTACCTACAAAGCTTCCCGAATGGGGTGTACTAGTTTAGATGGAAACATACATTTTCTTTAGCAGTATCAAAAAAAAAAAAAAAAAAAAAAAACACAACAAAAAGTACAAGTACTGTATCGGTTTTACTGCAGCCTGTTTAACAACCAGTGTTAAACTCATAACACTTAGTTATAGCATCAGGTAGCTTTTTCAACTATGCAATTTACTTGTATAGACTGGCGGTCTTTCAAATCGCTACCACAATTGTTAAGTTTTATGCATGTTAAAAATCACCTCTGCAAATAAAACCCATACATTAATTTAGATGAACTATAAAACAAAAAAAGTAGTCTGATGCTTTGTCAGCAACATGTTTGGCATTTACAGATTTAGGAGATAATATAATCTGTAAGGGGGTCAGTACTGTTTGATCGGGACAACTATGACATTTCCCAAATCCCTTGTTCCATCCATGCTTAACCTTTGTTGTACTTGGAGATGACACGTTTCAACTCCCTAATGTTTTAATCAAAATTAGGGTTGCCCTACAAAAGATAACACTTAACATTACAGGTAAAATGAGCCTGGCTCTACCCATGACAAACCATATAGCAGCAACAGATTAACTATAAACATCCTCTATTTGGGCATAAAATGTACTTTACGGTAAGCTTAAAAAAAAAAAAAAAAAACCACACACCTTAACCAGTCTGCTTTACCAATGCACCAAAAGTGTATTAAAAAAAATAGTAAACAGTGGTCCCACCTTTTGTTAAAAATGACATTGGCAGGTATTGTTCTCCCATTAAAAAAAAAAACCCACACATGGATGAACACGCTGTACAGTACTTTTAATAAAATTATGAATACAGGATTCCTTACTGACATTTCAGTTCATGTTTGTTTCCTGAAATGGAAACCATTAAATGTCTGAGTCCTGCTCCCTTGGACAAAAGTTTCCCCAGCCCTCCCCCAACCTTCTGTAAGGTTTAGCCAATCAAGCTCCCATTACTAACCTGCTAGTCCTGCCAGCCTGATTGGCAGACAATTTTTCCCCACATTCACAAGAGATTCAGTTCCTGGGAAGTGAATTCTTCCTGCTGCAAAACTAAACCTCTAGCTGAAACATTGGCACACTGTTTGCTACTCCTTGTGTCATCTTCTATACTGGTGGTTGTGGTGGAGGGGGAGGAGAGGTTCCTCATATTCAGTCAGCTGTGGAACAGTTGCTCCATTGTACTCAAAAACCGACTGACATTTTCTACTAAATCCTTTATGATCCAAGACGGGACCGTTTTCTTGGAGATGCTTCTTCCTCCTCCTCGTCTTCCTCTTCGTCATCTGGGTAATCTACAAGCCCAACTAAACCTGCCTGCTGATTATACACAGAGCAAACAAAACAAAAACAAGATATCAATCAGCTATGCAGTAAAGAATAATAAAATTTACAGGCTAGCCTACATCTAGCTGAAACCTTGGAAATAAAGCTTGTTAAAAACCAGAGTAAAATGTTTAATGAAAGTGATGTTGGTCTTTCAAGAAAACAACAATCCCATGTATTGTACAGTCAAGTAAAAAACAAACAAAAAAAAAACGGAAATCCACTTCATACACCCAAGTGTAAATAATTTTATTTCAGTAAGTGTGTTTCCACATGTCGAGAATTCCCCCACCTCTCCTCCTAACCCAACCCTTTCATTTATGCTATACTGTAACTGGGGCTAGTTAATTACTGTATGTTGAAAGGTGTAATCAGGGTGGATCCAATACATTTGGCAATATACAAATTTAATAATCCATTTTAAACACTGCTAACCTTTGTCATAACAGGAGCTGGCGAATTGGCAGTCTTTGAGGAAGAACTGTTAGTGCTGGCAGGCGAAGATGGTACTGCTGCAGATTTACTGTTGGTGCTGTTTGTTCCATTAGCTGCTCCAGCAGAATGAGAAAATGTAAACTTAAAGCTGCCACTTGAGGTCCTCTTCGGAAGGTTTTCTTTGTCCTCACTTTCTTTAACTGCTACACAAGACAATATGCAATATTGAATTATCATCAGCGTGTTATCACAAGATTTGTAAGTTATCAAGAGAGACATTCCCCTGTTCTGGCCAATAGTGCTTGAAGTTGTACTGGTTCAAAATACCACCCTCCACAAGCAACAATTCAACAAATTACTTACAATCTATATTTCACAAGACAACTACACGGCTTAAATTGTATCCATTTTTGGTCGGTACTTTGCAATTCAAATGTCATACTGGAGAGCAAAAGTTTAAAAGTACCTTTTTTTGCTTCAATAAACTTTCCATAGTTGTCAGAGAAATCATCTTCAGTCTTTGACTTCTCTACAGGAGGTACAACAGCTTCACCTTCCTCTTCGTCATCTTCATTAAACCACATTTCTTCGTCATCTTCCAAAGCCCTTGCATCTCTGCGGTATCTGTTATTACGCACTGTAGAGGGTACACTATGAATAAAGATTCAAAGACCTTTGTTACAAGAGATGTAAAAACATAAGCCCTAGATAAACCACAACATTACATGCAAGCAGGTCAACAGAGATCATCATTTACTTCAACACTTTTTTTTATAAAAATTTGACATTGAAAAAGCGAGCCAATAATTTGGGTGTCAGTAGTGTAATAAAGTGGGTCATTATGAGCTACATTATATGCTACAATTCAAAATACAGACAAGCAATTTTGAAAATAGTATTCATTAGTTCAACCAATTAGAATCCAGAATCCAGATTCTTATACCTCAACTCAAGGGATGACCATACTAAGGTAACCCATTCAACATTAACCCTTTGCGGTCCTATGTCGGACATTACAGAGGTGTCACACAGAGGTCCCTAGTCATTTTTATCTCCAGAAAAAGCAGAGAAAAGCTTTCTATGGCCGAGAGGCCGATAGAAGCTGAAAACAAAAAAAAAAAGGAGGCAGATCTGAGCAATACGCATAGTCCCTTCTCCACAGACATAACACGGACATAAACAAACAAGATAGCTGCTTCCGCATCCAGCGCTCAAAGAAAATCGGACATTTGCCAAGCTTTTTAAGATGTTATAGCAATAAAATAAAATGATGACTTGGATAGCATTATTGAAGAGTTTGGTGATAAATCGAGTGACCAGGAGATGATTTATCAGTATGCACTACTATGAAGATATGTGATAAATATAGCGAACAAGGAGTTGGGCAGGGCTGGAGATGCAGTACTGAGTGTCCTTTTGAAATGCAGTGCCTTTTAAACCAGTTTTACTGTGAATAAAATTACTTTTAAAAAGCGAGTGTAAAATAAACAGCTTGTGTGAAAATAAATTAGACCTGATGCGCCTGAAAGGTGCTGAACAAATGGACCGCAAAGGGTTAAATTGGATATTAAATGGCTACCAATTGTGCATTGCACTATATAGTGACCTATGCCAAGTTTTAGTTTGTTCTTAAATTGCCAAGTCTTGAAAATCAGACATAAGTATACAATATACAGCTATGGCCAAGTTTTGCATCACATTACAGAATTAACAAATGTTCCTTCACGAAGTCAAATGAAACCTGCTAAATAATCATACATGAACATATTTAACTGCATACCACTTTGTAGTTTTCCATATAAATGAAAAACTGACAAATTCAAACATGTGAGATTTTGAAATCTAGTATGAAATACTGTACTACTATTATGGCTTCCTGTATATAACTGCTATATAATTTTGTATTTTCTTTCTTTGTTAAATAAGATTTAAAATTATGTTCATAGTTAATTTTTTTATTATGTCTCAATCCTAAAATTCTAAGTGATGCAAACATTTGGGCCATAGTTGTAGATCACAATTTAAATTTGACATGTACGTAGGACTCATTTATCCCCATTGCTAGATAGTTTACATACTGACCTATTCAGTCTTTGATTTTGTCTGTCCTTCTCCTGCTCATATCTAGTGTTCAGTCCTTTAAATGTCTGAACATATTCAATAGATTCAAGTGTTTCATAGAAGTTGTCAATTATGTGTGCAGTGAGTAACTTAATATCCTCCTGTTCAAATAACAAACATGAAAACCTTGAATTAGGAATCAACATATTACACAATTTTGGTAATACATGTGAACCCTGAAGTAGAGAACTACAATAGAAATAAGTGAATGTAAAAAAACGTGTTAATGTTGATGATTATCCTAGACTGCAGCAAAAGAAATAGGACATGTGTAAATTAAAATAAAATAAAAATATGCCTCAAGGGAGAGGCCCTTTAGAGCCCTGGAACTCAAAAGGTAGCCTGAGGGTCAGATGTATATTCTGCAATGAGCATCGCTGCATTTTACCAATAATTTTACTGTGTTTTCAATGTATACTCTACACTGATTTAATAGCATCTAGAAAAACTGGACTAAAATGTGTGCTCCATTTTATGTTACTTTACTCTATATAATAGTGGATGCTGGAATCAAAACCCAGTAAAATTGTAGGCCCTCAATGTACTGTAACTACTGATCTTTAATACAAAATAGCCACAAGTCACATATTAGATATACTTACCACTTTGATAAATTCAAAGAGTTCAATAATTGCTGAATTCAGAAGATTGTACCTTGTACCATTGTCCAACAAGGCATTTATGACTGGCTCAAACAAGTTTCCTTTGATGATATAGCGATTATAAAACTCATCTTTCAGGCCAATAATCCTCCTCATAAAACGCAGGGCACCTGTAAAACAAAACTGCAATTTAACCCCCCCCCAAAAAAAAAACAACACATTCTAAAAACAAACATTCTACCAGTACTTCCCATCACACTGATCTACACAACTTTAATCCCCTCATTCCAAGCAATACATTATGCATCACTGCTTAAACATAATTAGAACATTCATCCCACTACACCTGTTAATACAAGTTTAGAGCCATCAGCATCATGAAAAAGTAGACAGACTACACCCACATGTACCTGTTTAAGGATGGTAAAACATTTAATATGCCAGACATTTAACCAATCACGTTACATTACACCAAACAGATTTATTTTAGTAAGTTAACATATGTTCATTAATTTTATATCTCCACCAAGCCAATACCCACAACCCATTTAAAAACAGCTCTTAGAAAAATGTATAACCTGTAATTTTTGTAATAACCTTTGTATCATTCAACAACTTTTATCCCCTGTACAAATTACAGATTACAATCATTTTGATCAAAAAGTTACTTTAAAAAACAAACGAACAAAAAAAAAAAAAAAACAGAAAAAAGATTTTGATGAACCTTTAAGAAACAAACTATTTTAGTAACATTATATTATCCGAAAACGTGTTGAGTATGTTTATAGGTCTATCTCCATGGAGACGACTAATTACAACCATTGTTTGATTGAAGAGCACATTAATATAAAAAAGCATCAGTATCATGGACTTCATTGCAATACATACTTAATTGGGGAGTGTGGGTTTAAACTTTGAATTTTTTGTGATGTTAAAACTTTGTTTGCTTATTTAGAATTGATTTGCTTAGAAAATACTACAAGGCTGTCAGTATATAATCAGAATGCAATAAAAACTGTGTGTGTGTGTGTGTATAGATATAGTTTAAACTATGACACTGCTTAGAGTTTAAAACGTTCATAAAAATGTACCAAAATGCACATCCCTAGTACCTATATCTTATGGACAAACACGTTCCTCCACACACTCTTAAGACGTTCTCTAGATATATGTAAAAATGAAAGTATAGCATGTGTATGTACACAAGTTCTAAAATAACACTTTGTTAACTGTACTTACATAAGGCCAAGAACGTGTGCTTTGAGTTCATCAGTACCAACACCCGTCTCAAAAGATCTTTGTTCATGATGTAGTTTTTGATGTGATATGTGTGATGTTCAACACAGAACGTAAGCAGCTCCAGAATTAAGGCCAGCAACTGAGCTGTCTGAAAGTTATCTAAAAACGAGAGAGAGAGAGAGAGAGGAAGAGAGAGGAAGAGAGAGAGAGAGAGAGAGAGAGAGAGAGTAAAGTGAACATTTAAACTGGGGTTCAACTAATTGGAAACAAAGCAAAAATCAAATACTGAGGCTTTAACCAGAACCAGCAAACTAAAGTGCCTCACAAATGTATTTATAAACTGAACCTCTCTTCTAAATGGTTACTACTGTTTAGCAGTAATTTTCACATTGTACCGCCCCCCCCACCTCACCCCACCCAATTAAGCAACAGCAGTATTTAAATTTTTGTAGGCAACACATTCATCAGAATTGACATGTGTATTTTCTTTCTATCCTTCACTGGTGATGGCTTTCCATACATAGGCCATTCAACTTTTTGGGGGATGAAAAAAACCAACATCAGGTGTATGAATACTGTTGGCAGCCAGTGAACATGTTCTCTGAAAAGTTAAATAAAAGCTGAGCTGAATCCTAATGCCTCTAACCAAGAGCTCAGGTTCTTTAAAAAAAATCAAGAATTTCATAGGCAAAACCTAGCACTTACCAGGACAAATTGCACTAATCTTGTTGGATCCAACTACTGCATCTGATAAACAAGTACAAGCCAGTAAAGATCTGAACTGTTGCCAAAAATAAATAACCTTTACTGATTGCAATGGTTTCTAAAACATTAGTGCTGCAATTATTTAGCATTGTTGGTAAAGATTGTGCGACAAAATGAATTTAATTCACAGAATTAAAAATGCAGGCAAACCAAAATGAATCTGCACCGTATTGTGCAAACTGGATGACTATGTAAAAACGCTTGTCTACAATATCTGGGCACACACCAAACTGAAAATTGAGATTCATACCATTAGTTTCACATTAAGCTTTGACAAATATGGTTTTAGTTTAAATATATTTAAATACTCCCCAGTGGAAGTTTGATTGGTATAGACATTGGGTTAAACATTTAAATGAACAGTTTCATTTTCCCAAGTCAAACAATATTAAGCAAGATTTAGAGACTTACCTTTTCCTGTTTTTTCTTCCGCTGTATTGGCCAGAAGAGGAGCAGTGAGTACATGCATGCAATACTTGTAGAAAAAGCTGAGAAATTCAGTCTTTTCCGTTTTCTGTGAGAAGAAATGAACATGTGCTATTTGATTAAATATATAGGTTCAAATAGTTTGAAGATACCCAACATATTTAAAGTATTTACCCTGTAAAGCTTTCTTACATTTGATGGTGCCAACATGTTCTCAGGATCAATTAGAGTACGAAGGAGTCCCATTAACTGAACGGCTCCTCCAAGCTCAGGGTCAGGATCACATATCATTTGCTCAATGACCACATTTATAAGAAGAATGTCCTAGATGAAGAAAATGTATGTGAATGACCTTGTGAAAAACATTTTTCCTAATACAATAACTAAATCTGATACCAAGAGGCATTACTGTACCGTGGTATAAATGACAATCACATTTTGTTATGCATAACTAGAAGAAACATTGAATATGCAGTTTGAGAACAGCTATGTACTGTAAAGGCAGTCTGAAAGTGAGTTACTGGACAAGACTAAGTAACTGCTCTTAGTCAAAATCGCTCTCAAACAATTTACTGTATTTTATTTAATTCTCTTATTTGAATTTGCTCATATCTACTACTGACTATTGTATTTTATAACTGCTCTTATCTAATGTGATATTTTATAACTGTAAGGCCTATAACATTGATATGATCAGAAGTAAAACAAAAGGCAGTAAAATGTATTTTTGCTGGACAACACTTGTAACGGAACGTACTGCAATTAATAGAGCTGTGTACTAACTATGAACATGATGTACAACCCATGTGCAAATAAACATTTGAATGTGTCCATGTGTTTTGGGGGATAGATTATGTATACCATGCAAGAACCTAAAGGAACCTAATCCATTCCAATTCTCATGTACTGACAATTTCTGCAAGATCACATGCAGTCTTGCTATGCATCACACAAGGTGGCACAAAAATTGTTTATTTCCAAGCAATCAAGTCTGCCTTTGTAAGAAGGATTCATATTGTCCATTTTATTTTCCGGGTTTTAATTGCTGTTTCGCATTAAAAACAAGGCTCCATGCTAACAGCAACAGCAATAAATAAATATGACTTTCAAACTAATTTACTTTTAGGGCTTGAGTCAGGTGGAATCACTACATAAAAGGGTGTAATGGCAGAATCACCTCGCCGTATCATAAGTTTTTTTTTTTTTTTTTTTTTTAACTATTAAAGAGTACTTACATCATCACTCTGCTGAGCTTCCTGCATAACAAACTCCCGTACCATGGATGGACTAAACTCTACCAAATAAGAAAAGATGTCTGTTGCTGCAGCCCTCACTTGCAAATCATCCATACCCTGCAAAGAAAATACAAAATGTTTTAATATACTACAGTGCCACCCCATTATAACGCGTTTGTCAGGGTCCATAATTGGAGACTGCGTTATTTGTGTTTAGTCTTACAACGAATATTGGCATTTTTGTTCCCAAAATGATTTTCAATGGCAAAATTAATATTGTAGTGTAGCGTGGAAAATGAAGGAAGGAGACACACAATTTGCAGACACTCAAATCCATGATGTGAATCAACCCTGGCTGAGGCAAGCTTACCACTTCCCTGCTTACACACACACACACAGACACACTCACACACACACACAGACACAGTCCCTAGACCAGTCGTGTAACAGTATAAATCCCTGGTCATTACAAGATACAGTATAATGTAAACTTTAAACTGGTGGTATGGCAGTTTCTACCACTTATTTAAATTGTTTGTTTTATAGTAAACTGTAAATAAATAACACAGCATCCAAGGACATTTATACACACTTGTATTGTTTCGTACTGGTTTTGTAACATTCATTCACGGACAGTTTGTTTTTACTTTTAGAAAAAAAAAACAACACAGTGCAAGCACGGGAGCTTTATAAATTAAATGGTTTAAATACAGTAATGTAAAACAATAAAACCCAACGTTTGAGTCAAATTGCATTATGGGGGAAATGTGAGCCACAACCTTACCATGTTATAACCGATTCCACACTGTAACGGGTCGTGTTATAACGGGGTAGCACTGTATTTTATACATAAGTTGTGAACACATAACATAACACTCTACTGCAACAGACAACTTGTGTTTAATTTCAATCTTACATTTTAACCCTTTGCGGTCCTATGTCGGACCTGGTCCGACATTGCAATTATTCCTATCCGGTCCAATGTCGGACCCTGACTGACAATCAAAAAGACGCAAAAAACGGGTTTCTAGTCATTTTTTCTCAGGAAAAAGCAGAGAAAACCATTCAATGGCCGAGTGGGAGCAACAGGAGCCGAGACAAACCGAAAAAAAAAAAAAAAAAAAAGGGCGTATCATGAATTGCCCCTGGCATCAGATAACAGCGACCATAAGGAAACAAGCTGCCTGCTAATGCATCAGCGCTCAGAGAATATCACGGACATTTGCAGAGCTTTTTTCAGATGTTATAGTAATAAAATAATGACTTAGATCACATTATTGAGGCATTTGGTGATAAAACGAGTGATCAGGAGATGATTGATCAGTATGTACGAATATTATTATTATTATTTATCTCTTAGCATATGTGAAAGCTATAGCGAACGAAAGGGTGGGGCGGGGCTGGAGATGCCTAGCGAGTGCTTTGTTGATATACAGGGTCTTTTAAACCCGTTTGACTGTGGAAAAAAGTACATTTAAACAGCGTGTCTAAAATTATCTGCGCGTGTGAAAATAAATTGGACCTGACGCATACTTAATAAATGGACTGCAAAGGGTTAAAAAAACATCCATGTCTGTCTACATACTCCCCTAAATACCAAAAACAGATAGAAAAAGTACTAACCATTACTATCTCTAGAGCAGGAAGAATTCCCAAGTTAGCAAGAGTCTTGAAAAATGCATCTCTGTTCTGGGGTTGTAACGTTTGGGAAAATGCACAGAATTCTTTGAAAAAGTTAACCTGTTGGAAGAGGGGGTGAGGGGAAAGGAATGTTAGTAAATATAAAGCAAACTGATTATGTAGACAACATACATATTTAACAAGTTACATAACACAAAAAATGCTTACTAATAACCCTTTTAGTTTCTCCCCCCCATTAAGGAGTGAATGTTCAATTTATAAACAAGTACTAGTATAGCTCACATACTACAAGATATTTTTGTAGTGCTGCGTCACAGTTAAATATCCTTTCAAAATGTAAATGAATACTCTCTCATTTTGAATTGGCAGGAAAAACCAAAAGCATAATTTGTACATTTCAAAAGTAAACATTTCTGGGAATTAAACCTCCATAAATCTGTCCATTTAAAAAGGAGAGAAGCACCTCTGTACAGTAGAATGGGTTTGTTTTATTTGGTTCAGACCTCATTTCTGCATTGGTTTCCTTTCTATGGTTTTTATTTTCCAAATCTCTACCTCCCTTGAACACTAGAACCGCCACAGTAGTCATTTTGACGGTTTTCACTTTTAATTTAAATTACTCTGCGTGTGTTAAAGATCTGCGGTTGTCTGTTTTTGATTTTTCCTAAATACATGTATTAAATACCCTGATGGCGTTTGATTTAGAATTGCAAAGATGAAACTCGATCAGAAATTGCAAAGTGGCAGGGAAATGCATACAGTGTGCATCAAGTGACACACGCAACAGAAAACAATGCCAGCTAACTAAATGCAATACAAATAAAACATCTGATATCTGTGCCCAGTGTGAAAGAGCAGTATGTGGTAAATGCACACGACAAGTTGATAAGCGTTACATCTGAATGGATTGTGCTAATATGGGGGCAACTTTGAAGTATGTTTCCCTGAATGCGCATTCCCGTTACACAATGTGAACAGAGTTATTTTCTTTTTTATAAAAAAAGATTTTGATTTTACAATTCTGTATGTAGGCCTACATATAACCAGTTTACAGCTGTTTACACAATATTTTCTTTTGAAATGTTCATTTTTTTACGTCATGCATTGTATGCGCTAATTTCGAAAGGCTTTTATGTTTATTTTTGTCACTGCAAAATTTTGGCTATGCAAATGTTAGCTATGATGTTCATAAATAAAACTTTTGAGTTGTATCCGATAGTTTGTGTTTCATTTTCAAATCGAAGCTGTTTAAAATGTACCCGTCAAAATGACTACTGCCGGCGTGTTAAACGTTAATTAGTAGTAGGGCTGTAACAAAGGGTACATTGACCTTTGACGGTTCGAACCTTCTATGGTGCTAATTTGCATAAATTTACTGGAGACGTCACCATAGCTACTAGTTTATATTTGATTGAAAATCCTATTATAGGTAATCTGTACAAATGGAATAAAAAAAGTAGTTTAAAAATAAGTTACAGAACAGTAATCATGTTTTTATAATTAAAAAAAAAAAAACGTTTATGTACGTTATTGATGCTGTTTGCAATATATAAGCTTGCATTGCAGCAGCACCTTATTGTGGCCAATTAAAAGAACTGCATCTGACTTAGGCAAAACAAAGCTTTTTCACCATGCCAAGGAGATTATCAGTCACATTTTGCTACTTAAAACTACTACTAAAACAAAATAATAATTCTAATATTATGAACTTACGATTGTCAAGTGATCCCAGATATTGGTTGTGCCTACATGATACATCAAGAGTTGCTTGCACAATTTGCATTTAACTTCTTTTGGTCGTCTTGCAAAATATACCCTGCTCCAATGCACGGCAGCGGCGCCATATAGAGTTGACACGTATGACGACTTGGTAGTCGATTTTAATACAACTTTTGTTTAAGTAATATACATTCTACAAATCAAAAGATCGAATTTTGCATGAGTGACATTTAATGTGTGATTCAGTATTCACACATTATCAAACCTTTTCTCTTGAGAAAAAAAAAATGCTGCCTAACAAACATTCGAAGGTTTACTACCTACGAATTCCTGGATAGCGAACAGACCTTGGAACACAGGCTTAATTAGCAGTTAAGATGTTTCTGCATCCTAATAAAGAGAAAACTACAAATTAAAGATTGGGTTTAAGATTATTTCTCTTTGCTACAAAATTAAGGAGATTTTAAATGATGGACTTGCTATCAGTGTACACTGAATACTGGATATTTTATACTGAAACAAAATGTCAGGACAACTGCTAAAACGAGTGAAAATAAAAGCACAACGATAAACTAGGCGACTGCAAGTGAAATGCAGTTAGGATCAGTGATGAGCAGTTAACAATTTGTCACGTCTGGAACCTCTGGAAATTGTGTGGAACACAATGAGGCTCAGTCAAGATAAAGTGTAAAAGCAGAGTGACATTGCAATTAACAGGGATGTCATGTGATCAAAAATAAAACCTGAAAACTTCAAGCCCTAGATATACCCGACATCTTTATTTATGAATTCTGTTACGTGAACACATATTTGAAAGCAGTGTTTGCTTGAATATTAATCCCAGAAGTGTATTTTAAAAGTATAACTAAACAAATTCTTCCCTTGTTACAACAAAAGTTCTCCATTTCTGAAGAAAGTTTACTTACCAGTTCACGCCTCTTGCCATCATCAGTTGCTTCATCCGTCAGCTGTGCAAAGACTTCAGACAAGAATTTCTCATCTTCCTATTTAATATTACAAACAGAAACACGTCCATAGTTACTATAGTGACCTAAACAAGAACAAAAAGGCACCATTTGGACCTGGAAATATATTTACTGGTCTGAATATTCACTTAGAGGCATTTAGCGTCTTGCAAGAGAGCTCATATCTTAAGGAATTTGTCAAGTATAAAACAAGGAATAAAGTTAGATTAAAGAAATGACTGAAGGGAAAAATGACACCCTATGGGGAAATTTCATGCACAACACTATGAAATTATGATATTAACTACTGTAAGCATATCCACTTGCAATTACATGACCCAAAGCCACCACCTTCTGAAGGACAGACTTTTGTCAGCTCACTGCGTACATTGCTAGCGCCCCCAAATGGCACCCTTCCCAGCGTCTACAATTACAGAACTTACTTCACACACCAAACTGTCTGTTTCTCTCTCCAGAAAGTGATTACAATAAGTACAAAACATACCATCACGCGTCAACTCACCTGCAACATACTGACAATCTCAACCTTGTTAAAGAAAATAAAAGAGGTCAGCGTTGAAAGAAAATTCTCCTCAAAAACAGATGGAGTTGGCAAGATGATGTCCTGGATATACTGCACCCTATATGTTTGATGGATTTTCTGCCTCAGTTCGGAGTCTGTGATGGGTATTACCTCTTTAAACTTAGCAGTTTTGGTTAAGAACTCCCTGTGCTTTTTTGGCTGTACCAGGGCGGGGTCATACTCAAGACAACCAACAACGTCCATAATGCAGTCGTCCGAGAACATGACCTCAAACAGAGCTGCCTTGTTGAGGAACAAAATTCCTCTTACGATTTCATATAAATGGTGCAGGTCTTCACTGTTCTCAAGGTCCTCGCAAACCTGGAAAAGCTGCAGCAGTTTCTTAATGTAGCCCTCATTCATTAAGGCCAGCGCAAGCTTTTCTCTGCGAATCGGGGAGGACAGAACAGACGTTACTAGATCAGCAATCTCTTCAAGTTTGTTAAGTTCACAAGGGGGTAGGTCAACCAGGTGACTTGTTTCAGGCATTTCTTCGAAACGCTCCTCCTCAGACTCGTCAATAAGTTCCTGCGTGATTTCAACTGCGGGATCCTTTCCTTGCACCTGAAAATGGATAGCAAATGTTTTTAGAATCAATGCTTGTCAAAAAATGAAATGCCCCCAAAATCAACTTACACCGCACCATGGTAGGGTTGGAACAATCTATAATATAGATTACCACGATAAATTTATCACGTTGAAAAATGAAGCAGAAAGCGGCTCTGCACTGAGCAGTAAGTGGCACTGAACTGCCTGCATGAGGCGTAAAACATGATCTGTGTGAGCACTGCATACACTGGGAAGTAATGATTTTAAACAATATGCTTAGGCTTTTAACTATGTTATGGTTTCATTTTGATAATATGTTGTACACTGGAAAGCATGACTGGTTTTCTAATAAAAACCAAATATTGTTTGTTAAAGTGAAAAATCGTTAGCTCATTGTAAAACTACTGTAGAAAAGTGACACTTTAAGGAAATTAATGTAACTGCAAAAAGACGACAAAACGCAACCATACGGCAAATCTTTTAAAGCCTAAACAACTTTGTTGCTGCTTTATTTTAAACTACAATAAAGACATGAGTACTATACTGCTGCCGATGCACCGCATGGGAAAAAATAAGCCTGTATATATCTGTTCCCATGGTGTTGCTATTGTAAAAAAGGGTACTTGCATAAAGAGAACAGTTAACTTTTAATGGAAGGACAGGCAGTTTATTTTATTAAACTGTCTGCATACAAGCAGCGATGTGCAAAACTCAGTAATCTAATGGTATACAACTACAGTAATCTGTTGTGTATCCGCCCGTCACATATCCGCCCTACCCGTTTACCCACCATGATCAATCCCTTCAGCAATGTTAGTTTATTATTGAACAGAGAAGATTAGTTCAGAGATTGTAGATTCATCCAGAGTTTTTGTACACTGTGTTGTATGTGCTCCGTGCGCAACCATTGCTGGAAGTGTCACGTGAGCTGTTCAGTGTGTTGATATGTAAATAAATCCTGTTCTCCAGGGGGGCGTATCAACTTCAACCTCCGTCTCGCTCTCCTGCCCGTCACTCAGCAGCGAATGCACGCACCCACACTGCAGACGACTACTCTGTCACAAGCATTAATACCCTGCATCTTTCTAAACAAGGGATTTAGGGGAATTCCCTTATAAAAGCTGAATCTCAAAACAATAATTGTGTGAATATAATGTACCGCCATCCCTTTTCTTTGCAGCGCCAGCAATAAAGTCGCCGACAAGGTGAGTGTCTTATTTATTAACCACAAACAACTGTAGCTGGCTTTCAGTCTCATACTGTATGCAGGTAGTGTTTCTCACTCAAAAAACTGTCACACACTTTAAAGGCTCCTCCTCCACCATTCACACACGGAGCCGTGCAATCTAAATAACCCTATTTACTCCCGGCTGCGCATACACACTTGCATGCATACCAGTTTAACAATACACACAACGCATACAACACATAATACTTCTGAGCCCCCAGTTGTCCGGGTCGCTACAATAATAATTGTTACAGCTGTGTATAATGGTATTTAAAACAGTATTCATTTATCTGCCTTTTTACGTATCCGCCCTTACTCTGGTCCCACGGCAGGCGAATATGCGACGGATTACTGAATATACAGAGACAGACAGACTTTTTTTTTTTCAACCTAGTTTGATTTTCTTAAATGGCAGATTTGCCATACAAGTAAAGAAAACAAATGCTTCCACGTAACGTTAGCAATTTTGTTTCGTTATATTAATAAATTTGGTGGCACTTTATGATATTAAATGTTCTGGAATTAAATGTTTAAATAAGAAATATATGTATTTTATAGGAAAACTACATTTAATATACAAATTACAATAGATGTATTTCTACACTCACGTTTGTTCTGGGCACCCACCAGAAATGTAAAAACTTGGCACATATACTGTCTAGTTTTTTTTCTTCTAAACTCTGACTTAGACAGGCAGTTGTTATGCTGTTCAAGTATAAATTTGATAAGTTACAATAATTTTTAATATTTAACTCATTCGGCTGATAATCACAATTATGATCATTTAAAGACGATACTCGATAGCTGAAAATGTAATTATCGCCCAACTCTAAAACGTGGTAAGAAAGACTGAAAACAGAAGACTTTTGGTGCACAAATACCACACAAGCAGCCAATAACATTAAAATGCATTAATAGCATTCAAATAATTAGTTTCTAATGCCAACAGCAATCTAGCCAGTGCTACAACGATAGACAAGTAGTAAGTACTACAGGTGGTTTAAGGAGCCTGTTCAAAAGCAAAATAAAATAAATTACAAATTAAAATGGTAAGATAACTAGTGCTGGGACGAACACAGGATTTTCATGTTCAAATATTCGCTCAATTTAAATATTCATTTGTTTTAAAAAAGTAATAAGCCATTATTTGCTCAGAACACAGGCAGACAGCATAACAGCAGGGGCATAGGGGTGTGGCCCCTGTGTGTGTCCCTTTATTTTACAGCAAGATGTTACAATATGTAACACGCTAAAGTAGAAAAATATCCCAGGAGTAAAGAATACATGGTGTTGACCTTACTTTACCCCAGTGAATTAACTACAAAACAAAGGATGCCAAATAGCAGTTCAAGTTAAACGTGGTTTTGTTTATTCCAGAAATATAGTACATAAAATTGACAGTGCATTTTATTTATTTTAACCTCCCCCCCCCCCGTTCCTTGCCATTGCCGTTTCTTCGCAGTAAACACCGGCCAGACATGTTTTCATAAAGTAATAACACGGCGTTGTAAAATGAAGGGGAAAAAAACTTACCGTTTTGGTTCTCTTATTACATTCCACAGTCGCAACAAAAAATATAGAATATAAAATCTATATAAAAAAAATGACTACACAACATTTCCAGCAAGTTGGGCACTGTTTAAGCGAGGCATTTCAGAATTATGTGCGTGCCTTTATTTACTGCTTTTTATTGCCATCAGTAACTCCATCCACAATAATTTCTTAATTTCAAATGAAGCATTGAACGTGTTTTTGTGGTACAGCAATTTTGTTTAGCATAATTTACATACCGGTTCTCTCATCCGGTTCTTCAAAATACTTACAAACATGGCTTTGCTTCGTTCCTTTGTTTAGGAGATGCCATTTTATTAAAAATATATAACAACTTCAGAAAAAAGGCTTGTCGTTAACGTTATTACCTTGTGGACTTGATACCATACCATGCCTACTTCAGCATGAAAACAGAATGCCTCAATGAAGCGCCAGATCGACCGAGAATAAAATCCACCCCAGCGTCTATCTTTCTGTTGCATCAATTAGAAAAGCTACTTTGAGGCAAGTGCCAAACCTCTTCCTTTCTATAATATCTGCCCTTACTCAGGCTCCACAGCAGTCGGATACGCGATGGACTGAGTGTACATTAGGGATGGGACGGTATAAAATTTGCACGGCATAATAACCGTTAAATAAAACAGTGGTAACCTTAATATCACGGTATACAGTACACGCAAGTTATAAAATAAGGCTTAAATGATGAAAGACTAATGTAAATCACTTAAATTACTGTAATTCACAAAAATAAAACCAACAAATCAAACTTCCTTTCATGGAATGATTTAAACATTTGGCATTTAGTATTTTACTATGCCAAATAACTTGGTACGTTTCTTTTTTACAAAGACAATCAGAATTAAAAAAAAAAAAAAAAAAACTAAAAGTTGTACTCTCAATGTTATACTACAACAGTATTAAGATCTATTTGCTCAAAATGACGTGGTGCTGTATTTTGTTAAAACATTTTAACATACAAAATTAAATAAATAAATACTTTGTTTAGCTGATGGTAAATAGAATTGGAAATGATCAGTCTTATTGCTTAAAACACAAACATGTACCACATGTTATTTAAGAGCAGAGATTAGTTGTTTACTGTTTCAACCGGATAAATAAAATATAGCAAAAAATAATTATTTTAATACTAAAACGTGTTACTGGATTTATAGCTACACGTCACGACATTGCACAAGTAAGCTTCGATGATTATTACACGTGGAGTTTGTAAAAAAAAAAAAAGATTTCTTCACTTACCTAAGAAAATTGGAACTGTTATAACTTGTTTAAACAAAACTACGTTGATAATAAGTAGGCTATCCTGCTGCAGTCGCGGGTCTGTGCTCACTTTATTTGAGACATTGGTCAAGTTCTTAGATTTCCGCAGTTCTGTACGGTGCTGCACAGAAATCTGTGCAGATTCTGCATAGCCCAGCGCAGCTTTGAAAATGTTACTGCGGGAGGCTGGCTGCGGCTGTGAACCAAAGGGACGATGCAAAGATCATGAGTGATCTGTTCATCGTAATGCAAATAACCACTAAAACTACTGCTGCCACCTTGTTAGCGGAGGCGAACAACATTTTATTATACAATGAAGCCGTGAACAGCCTTGTCAACACTATATTAAATAAACTGTAAATATTGTGTGCATTTTGGTAAAAAATGCAGTGCCTTGACAGGTTATACACAAGTCCTTTAAAAATCTGGGGTTCAGTTTTCAGTACAAAACTGAAAGCTTCAAGAAAAATCAGATTTCCACGAAAGCAGCAGCAGTAATACAGTAGTTGGCAATGATTTTGTATCTGATGCAACAAATTAAAAACATCTGTACATCAGGAGTTGGATTCAACTTGGAGAAAGTGTGTGTGTGTGTGTGGGGGGGGGGGGGGGCAGGCAGAAGCTATTTTTTTTATATTTGAATAAAGTACTGCTTATTATAGTTGTACTCCTAGTATGTTACTTAAATGTACTAGCAAATGTGTTCCAAACCACACAAAGGATTTCCTTAAAGTATGTTATACATTTGTTGAGGTGAGGTGGGGTTACAAGGAACCTTTTGTGTATCAAAGAATTTTGTGAACCATTCAAGCTACAAGGCTAGATCTACCCCTGTTAATCAAAATTCTACAAGTTATATTCTACTTGTCTGTGTTTTGCACTAAGGGTAGGGGGGCAAGTAGATTTAAAATGGACAACAAGTTTTTTTCAAAAATTGCACACCCCTGCAGCTGTTACAATTACTATATTCACACAATCATTGTTTTGAGATTCAGCTTTTATTAGGAAGCTCCCCTAAATCCCTTGTTTAGAAAGATACAGGGTATTAATGCTCGTGATAGAGTAACTGCCTGCCATGTGGGTGCGTGCATTCGCTGCTGAGTGACAGGCAGGAGATCGAGATGAAAGTGGAAGTTGATACGCCCCGCAGGCTAACAGGATTTATTTACATATCAACACACTGAACAACACAGAAGTTGTCACACTTTGCCTAAATATCAGAATTAAGTACAGTAAATGTTTTATGCTGTAGTTTTTTTTAAACTAAATAAAGTACTCCTTTGTCTTAGAATAAAAACTGCTGCATATAGGTAAATGTCCTACTACACAGCTAATGTGTGTAAAATATATTTTGGGATTAAAAGATCACCACTATGTGCAAATAACATGGTAACATTGTCTCAAGTACACAAACAAAATATTTCCTGCAGGGGTGTGCAATAATAAAAATAAAAAATAAAAATATGTACTATACCTGACAAATCTTTTCCCAGATTTCATCACATCCAGCCTTTTCTTGAAAGCTCAAAGCCAAGTCATAATTCTCAGCTTCAGACCAAACAATCAAGGTGTCCTGTAACAAAGTTATATAAAAAAAAAAAAAAAAAAAAAGTCAAAGTCAAGAACAGCAAATTCACCCAACACTACATAAACAGCAAGGATGACTATACAGAATATGTACCGATATTTTTGCTTAAATATTACTGTTATTTTCTGCAAAGATCCTTTCATGGCATTTAAACTTAGTCTATTCCTTTACCAAATAATGGTGTTTGATATTGAAAGCAAACTGGTTTACATGTTTAGCTGGACTAAACAATGGGCAACTGTGAACCACTAACTTGGAACAAACTCAGGAAGAAATAAAATACACGACTCGGGTGTTTAAATTTAAAACGTAGGTGATTCTTCAAAGATGTATATGGAATCTTAATTATCAGAATGACGGCCTACAAAGTTAATATATTAAATGAAAAACAAACCACAACTCAGGCCTTACAAGTCCATCGTTTTGCAGTAAACTACTTTGCAGTAAATGAACTTACTTGTTGCTTTTGATATGCTGTGTTAGGGCTTATTTTGGACTCCAGAAGAAGTGAACCTAAAATGAAACCTTAATTAGACTTCATCTGTACTACAAATACCAGTGCAATCAATACATAACCTGAAAAATAAGGATGCCGTAATAAAATATTTCATAACTACACAATTCATGTTTTGTCTGAGACATTTATTTAGGGCAAATCATGACGCCGGAGTTACTAGA